>NC_077242.1:58550096-58622596 GCF_947179165.1 Solanum dulcamara
ACATTAAATTTAATCTTTCCGTATTATAAATTTCCTCGTAATATTCCTAAGTACACTTCTTTTCTGTTTATTATCCTATTATCTATAATAGCTAAATCTATTGGGGAATCTAATCCTTCTCTTAATGTGGATTTTATTATTATCTGGATTGCTTCTATATGTATCCATCCTAGAGTATTTTGAATTTCTGTTATTATTTTTCGTAATTTATCTTGAATATCTTTTTTGAATAATAAAGGAATCGTTATTTTATTAGAAATAACTAAAACTTCTAACGCTCTTTCTTGGATATTTAATCCATAAAATAAATGATGTTGTCTTCTTCTTAATCCGAATCTATCAAGTATAATTACATCAAATCCTGAGTAGTTGGTTAAAGAAAACCTTTTCTTTTGTATTTGTTTTAAATATCTTGTTTATATTCTCCAACTTGTTCTATCGTTTCTTCTATTATATTAGTTTCTATTTCACTATTTATTTTGACTGTCTTCTTCTGACGAAGAATAATAATCCGTATCAGTTAATATAAATATTGTATCATCTGATTCAACTTCTTCAAAATTATTTAGTTGTATAAATTCTTTTACATTTATCATTTTTTCGATATCTTCATCGATTTCTATATTCTTGTTATTATTAACAAATTTCTTTGGGCATCTATTGGCATAGTGTCCTATCTCTTTGCAGTAGTAACATCTGCATTCTTTTGGATTTTTTCTTTTATTATTCCTTTTGTAAAAAGGTTTTTGATATTGTGTATATCCTTTCTTTTTGTAATATCTAGCTTTTCTCTTTTTAAAATATTTCTTTTTAAAGAGTTTCTTTTTCTTATATTTTCTTTTAATCTTTTTGTAATAATAGAGACTTTCACATCCAATCATTATAGGTATTTTAGGATTATCACAACATAAACTTACTTTCTTTCTTAATCCTTTTGTTGCTTTAGCTAATATGGCATATGCATACCATGTACTAAGCTTATCTTTTAAATGAGTTATTCTTTTTTCTAAAGTATCAGTTGTTCCGGAATTATAAGTATCTATTAACTTTTTACCCTAAGGGTCTGGTATCTTAATAAAAAACATCGATAAATACATTTCTGTATTTTAACTCTGTTATAAACATCATAATATTAATCTTGAAAGACACAAATATATTTATCTATTTCACACATATCACATAATTGTAATCTTAACAAAGTAATTTCGTATTTTTTAATCGTTGCAGGGTCTTTTAAAATATTACTTTCTCCGACAAATTCCAATCTTATAGCTTCAGTAGCTCTTGTAACTAAATTATCAATATTATCATCGTTACCAAAAATATCATTTCTAGTGGCATCATTTAAGTTTTGCCAAAATCTTAACACACTATTTAATAGACTTCGTTCTATAAAATGTTTAGTGGTGTCAAAATCCAATTTATTTACTGTTACTGCTATCCTAAAGAAGTTTCACAATTATCTATAGCTTCTTCGGTATTATTAATGCAATCTAAATCTAAATATACTTCAAACGGATTAATCGCTTCAGTTTTCATTGATCCTACTGGTGTGTGACTATCTTTTGTTCTTAATGCAGCATTTATACCTGCATAAACCCTAGTGGGTCTATTAAAACTTGTTCGGTTGGTTTCAGCCTGAGTAGGAAGCTCAGTAATATTGGATTTTTGATACCAACGGGGAGAGGGGGTCCAAAAAATCGTTTGTTCGATAAGTCAAGTATCTGTGTGGGTATATTTTCATATCTAACAACATTATCATCTTGTTTAACAAGTAAAATAAAGCCTCCTGAGGAGGAATATGTTATGTCTAAAGTAAACATAATTTTTGAATTAGAGTAACTTTCAAGAGTAGTGTAATATTATAACAGTATAATATTTCAACTTAAATAAAAAGTCAAGGGTCCAACACGCTTCCATACCTGTCCCATTTTGACCAAAATTACACCGGGTATCCGTCAACACTTTTATCGGATATTGCAATCCCAACCTGAAAACAGGTAACTTCTCTGACGTTCCTTCAGCGTAACTCAGCACAGCCTTAGTTCGTTTTCTACTCTAAGGCGTAAGGGTGATATGGAAGGGGAGACTTGTCTTTTTATAAAAGGAAAAAGATTATAACAGTAATAATAATATTTTCTCAAGAAAGTAACTCAAAAACTTCTTAGTTTTTATTCATATCTTAGTAGTGGGGGTATTTTACAAAAGAGAGTAGAGCATTTGAGGTTCTTTTCTGATCGATTTCCTGATTGATGCCCTCTCGTTTACAGACTACTGCCTCTTATATAGACTGAGGCAACGACGGACTTCAAACTTTACATTTCAACATGTTTAAATAAACTTGAAAGTGACCTTTTCCTACTACTTGAAAGTGACTCTTCCTAATAACTTACTATAGAAAAAGAAAAGAAACTTACGTACGTTTCTTTCTTTCATTATTAGAAAAAACAAGCTAGATGGTCCCCTCTTTTTCTTCATTATTAAAACATGACAAAAGGAGTCATTATCACATGTCTCTATCATTTTCTTTATCCTTATCCTTTTCTTCTTTTCTTATGTTCTACGTTTTCCCTTCATCCTTATCTTCTGATGCCTTCTTCTCATCGTCCACTTGTTGCCTTTTTATTCAGATGATATTAACATGGTGTCTTCAATTATCTTTTCCTTTTTAGGCGAGCAAAATTCACATGTGCCTTTCTCGTGCCTTTGCATTTCGCATAATCTTTGTTGTGCCCGCGGACTTGATCTAATAATTCCCTTATTAATCAGGTCTATCTTGGTTTGCATATATCTCGTTGACGATGGTGGTGTAGTTTTAGCAGGGGCAATCATAATGGAGGAGTGTATTTTCATTCCTCCGTAGGTCATGAATCCTCTGTTGAAACTATGTTCCATGTTTTGAAGAACTATCCTTAAATCGATTGCTCATCGGTAATGAACATCTTTTTCTATGAAGCGTACAAAAGATCGTTCTTGATAATTATTAATAATATTAAAATCATCGGCTTTGCCAATTTGCATAAAGTGATATGCAGGGTATCCTTCTGTCACAACCCAAATCCAGGTGTGATGGCACTCATCTCAACCCACCGAGACAAGTCATCCTAATACCGAATAAAAAATAGATGCGGAAGAAAAAGAAATAAATCCAAATTTACTTAACAGAAAATAAATAAAACAAACTAAAACTCCCCCAAGATTGGTTGTCATGTGTACAAGCGACTAATACATTTCTGAAATATGAAAGAAAATACAGTTATAATGTCTTTGTCTCTAGAATAGGACTAAAACATATTAAAAGAGTAAGAGGTGTCCGCTAGATGGATGTAACAGCTACCTCAACACTCGAGATGATAGCCTCAAACGTGGTAGAGAACACTAAGAGATCAAGAAGGTTCGGTCTCACAACCTACACAAGTGTAGAAGCAAGGGGTGAGTACCAAACAACACGGTACTCAGCAAGTGGATAACTAAAACTAAGCAAAGCTCAGTAAATACAAGTACTCTTATCCTCTCAACCGAACCTCCTTAACTACAACCTGCATAAAACCAGCCCAACTCTCCACTTGTACAATAATAACAGTAATACAGTACACGAATACTCATCAATAGTCTCATCAATGAATCATATCAAGTCAAGTTCAGCATATACAGAGCAATAAAGGGGTAAACACGAATTCACAAATATCAACAAAATGCGATGAAATGCAATAAGATGATGCATATCTGTCTTATCGGTACACATCCGCTGAATTACAGTCCGGAACCCATGGGGGGACATTTCTGTCCATGTAACCTGCCACGGAGTGTGTGGCCCATCCCCTCAATATACGTATCCTGCCACGGCGTATGTGGCCCGACCCCTTTTGTTTCATATCATTTTCAGTCTCAACACAATATGTCAAAATCAATACAATCAATTCATGTTCATATAATTCACGATAATAACATGACAACAACAATAATTTTTCCTATCTCACATCAGCATAGTCATTTCACATGTCCAAAATAAACTCATAATCACAACATATTAATTTCACCAATACATGTCATTAGATCACCATTTTATACCCCTCATCTCCATTTTTAAGGCCAATTATACAGTCAATAACTCAGTCCAATTCTCATTACTCCCAGTACACATAACATGGAAATACAAGCATCTACAAGCTTAAACTGAGGTTTAGAAATTCACTTGCCTTAATTAATCAAGCAATTACTCTGGTACTTGAGCCTTCCTTTTTCGTTGGGCCTCTAAATAAGTATAATCTAATCAAATAAATAACCACAATAAGATTTCAAAACTAACAACACCCATATTATTATATGTCTAGCCTAGACCCAAAACCTATCCAAATCTATAATCAAGTTCCTAATGTTTATGTCAAATAACATGTCAACTCTCATATTTTTAAATTTTAAGCCTAGGGTTAGGTTCTAATTTCCCCAATATCATAAATTTAATGGAATTTATAAAATATAATATACCTAATATTTAATTATTTATCTCAATATATTAAAATTTGGGAACTAACTCATTCTATGTCATTAAAGTCAAATCTGAATTTTTCTTTCCGATTATGTTCACTCATGATAAAATAAACACACATATCAAATTTCAGCTAAAATGGATCGTTATTCGACCCCCAAATCAAGCTTTTATATGAAGAATCCTAGGGTCATATTTTCTTATTTCAGCATTGTTTCTCCACCAATCTACCCTAAAAATATGTTCATAATCACATGCAAATTTAATGGAAAGGATAAGAATAATTACCTTGACGCTTTGGAATGAAAATCCCTATTTTCTCTTCTCCTTTATTTATTTTTTCCCCTTTCTTTTCTTTCTTCCTCCGTATTTTTTTTCCCAACTTCTGCATTCTTTCTTCGTCGCTGTACCACCGTTACATCTGATGGCTTAATGCCATCAGATTTTATATTTATATATATATATATATATATATATATATATATATATATTTATTATTATTATTATTTATTTTCTTCTTTTTCTTTTCTACTCAATTATGTATAAAAATTTATAAACTCTATCCTTTTCCTTTAATAATTGGTATAGAGTATTAATTAAATTAATACTTTAACTCACTAATTAAATAAATTCTCTAAAATTATCCCTCAACTAATTAACAAAAATTATCGAATAATCCAAATAACCCATTAAAATTTTACGGGAAGGGTCTCGTGTGAAAGGAGGAGGACTCATTCTCAAAATGACCTAACAGGTCATTACACTTTCTTCTTTATAATAATCAAGTCCAGAAGAAATAAACTTAAGAACCAGTATATCTTTCACCGTAATCGTGGGATTATTTAAATAACAATCTTTTACGCCATCTTGAACCCAAGATGGTAATCGGCTAATTTCGGGAAAGTTGGGAGTCGTTAAATAAATGGAATTAACAGCTCCGAAATCATACCAATATCTAATCTCCTGAGTAGAAGAATCTTGTAGATAATTAATTTTGGGGTATATTCCAGTATAATCAATGTATCGATTTGGTGTCGTCTTGAGAGAAAATAAATCTCTTATTATATTTTTCTGGTTTTCACCATCAAAGGGGAGTACTTTATCAAACTTCTCTTTCATTGTTCCCAATGTAATTCCTTTTTGAGATCTCTGGGGTCCGAAAGATATTTTATTATACTTATCTGTTTGTGTCTCTGTTGTAGAGGTATAATCTTTTTGAATTTTTATCAAATTTGTAATAGTATCATGTGCTTTACTGCAGTGACCCATCTTGGAAGTTATTCGAGCAGATATGCTGAGTAATTTATCAGCAATCTGTTGGTTGCAATCGAAATTGGTTATTTCGATTATATCAGAAATAGCTGTTTGTATATCTGTGAAGCCTTTATCAATTTCTTGGAAATGGGTTTTTATTTCTTCCATCTCTAGTAACAAAATCAGTTGCAATATTTTTGTTAGTACGAATAATTTCAATATCAAAAGAATACTCAGACAACAACATTTGCCATCTAATAAATCGTTTGTATTCTGGTTTGGATGGTAAATTATTATGAATGAATGCTTTTATTTGGGTATTATCAGTTCTGAGAGTAAATCGTTTGGATAGTAAAAAGTAATAAAGTTTTGACAACTCTTTACTACTACTAATAATAATTCTTTTTCATTAATATGGTATCGAGTTTGAGTATCTGAAAAGGTTCCAGAACAATATCTACATAGGCTTTCTCCCACCTTGTTTCTATCTAAATCATAGTCTATCTTTTTTAGTACACCGCTCCAGCAGTGTTCTGAAGCGTCCGTTTCTAAGACTAAACTATCACTATCTTTTGGTAATTGTAACTTGGGTAACTTGTTATAAATGGATTTAATATCTTTAACTTTTTTCATTAAAACTTCATTAAATTCAAAGATCTTATTCTTTTTAAAAACAGCTATCTTTTTGATGATATGGCTTTGTAATTTTATACCACTTCCGTCAATTATCATTTCTAAAAATTCTATCTCATTTTTTAATAAGCTTGCTTTCTTTTTAGAAAGTGCTAATCCATTTTCGAAGCATAAATTAGTAAACTTATTTAGGTGTATCAAGTGTTCTTCAAGACTATCAGACAAAACTAAAATATCATCAACGTAGACAAATATATAGTCATAATCTTTAAAGATATTATACATCTTTCTTTGAAATATCTACGGGGCATTTTTTAATCCAAATAGCATAACTAACCATTCATATTGCCCTTGCGGGGTAGAGAATGCAGTATAATGAATACTATCTTTATTCATTTTTATTTGCCAAAATCCGCTTTTACAACCAAAATTAGAAAATATTTTTTTATTAGTAGTTCTATTAATTAGGCTTTTTATGTGGTAGGAAATATCCATCAAATATAGTATTATCATTTAATATTTTATAATTAATAATCATCCTTGGTTTATTTCGTATTATCTCTGCATGGTTTCTAACCATAAAAGCTGGTGAACTATGAGGGAGTTACTAGGTCTTATTATTCTAAGACTTAATAATTCCTTAATCTGTCTTTGAAATTCTTCTTGGTCATCTGGGTTGTATGTCATTGGTTTTACTCTAATAACTTTATCTTTATCCTTCATTTCTAACTTGGCTTCTATCTTATTTTTATCCCAAAATTCTAAGGGATTTTCTGAAAAGCATTGTTCTAGCTTTTGTTTAATCATGTCTAAACTTTCTTCTAATTTATTAAAAGTTATCTGATATTCTAACAAGTTGTTAGATTGTTGATTTATGGTTTGAGGGTTGTCCCAATCCGTATCTTATTAAAGTAAAGGAGTACTTTTTAGAAAAATCGGTTTATCTTGTTATCCTATATCACCACGCTGGGCTGTGCGAGATTTAAAGTAAATAGGTAATCTTTTGGATTAAGCAGTTTTAAATCGTTTTACCACAATAATATGTTGGCAAGGAGTTTTGAATTTTATTTGAAATAAAACTCTATCATATAAAATGATACGAAACATTTCTAAAAGGTTGATTCCTAATAGAATATCTTATCCGGTATTATGGAAATAAAATGGAGGATATTTTATTAGAAAATATCCGAGTAGTATGATCGGTTGAGCAATGCCTTTAGACACTGTTATGATATTATTAGATATATATTTTCCCTTAGTAATGGGTAAATCTTGATGGTATTCTTTGGGGAATACTTCTGGTCTACAACAGCATATTCCTAATCTGTTATCTATATAGGCAGCAAAATATTCTGCTTTGTAATATTTATAAATTATTCCTATTGGTATATAGATACTATATGGACTTGTCATTTTGATATGAAAATTATCTTATCGTCGTAAGTAATATTCACACCATGATCAAGAATATCATATGGTTTTACACTATCTAGAAAAATGGTTCCTAACAGTATTTCTAACATATCATTATTTCCTTCTGGTTCAACCAATAGTCTTATATGTATAATATTATCTTTGAATTTTAAAGTGGTTTCTATCATGTTTGTTATTTCATGTCTCTTTCCATTAAAATCAGTATAAAGTTGATTATCTTTTAGTTTATATTGTTGGAAATGGTTACATAGTCTAACGCTAATATAATTTCCACTAGCTACTGTATCTAATAGGATGTTGATGGGAATAAATTTTATACCATTAAAATATTCTCCTTTTATCTTATAATTTTTTATTTCATCATTTTTTGCTTCTAAATAGGTTGTCTAACTCTTTCTGATTGTGTCCTTCTTATCATCATTGTAGGATTTATGACTCGAGTTTCCTCAAAGGATAGTCGAGATGTGGAATCTGGTTGGTTATACAAGGGTTTAAGTTGTAAATCTAAGTCTAATGGGGTATCTTCTATTTCTTGTATCTGTGTCATACTAGGCATTTCTATCTGACTAACTTCCTCAAATAGATGGAGATAATCTATTGTCTCTTTTATGGCAAAGCAATCAGAATGATGTGTATTAGAAATAGCGTATGAGATTACATATGTTATCGAATAAGGTCTATTGTATGTATGAAAGAAATCTTTTCTTTTAAAATCTTGTGCTAAGCTTAAAGTTTTATTAAAGTCTTTATCTAGAAGATGGTATAAAATTCTAGGATAAACATTAAATTTAATCTTTCCGTATTGTAAATTTCCTCGTAATATTCCTAAGCAGGCTTCTTTCCTGTTTATTATCCTATTATCTATAATAGCTAAATCTATTGGGGAATCTAATCCTTCTCTAAATGTGGATTTTATTATTATCTGGATTGCTCCTATATGTATCCATCCTAGAATATTTCGAATTTCTGTTTTTATTTTTCATAATTTATCTTGAATATTGTAATGACCCGTTAGGTAATTTTGAGAATGAGTCCTCCTCCTTTCATACGATACTCTTTTCGTAAAATTTTAATGGGTTATTTGGATTATTCGGTAACTTTAGTTAATTAGTTGGGGGATAATTTTAGAGAATTCATTTAATTAGTGGGCTAAAGTGTTAATTTATTTAATACTTATACCACTTTTCTTATATTTAATAAATTAGGTTAGTAGAGTTTGTCATTTTTAGTACATGATTAATTTAGAAAAGAAAAAGAAGGAAATAAATAATAATAATAATAATAATAATAATAATATATATATAAATATAAAATCTGATGGCATTAAGCCATCAGATGAACGGCGACACAGCGACAAAGAACGAACCAGAAACTGTAAAAAAAATATACGGAGAAAGAAAGAAAAGAAAGGGGAAAAGAAAAATAAAGGAGAAGAGAAAAATAGGGATTTTCATTCCAAAGCGTTAAGGTAATTATTCTCATCCTTTCCATTAAATTTTTATGCGATTATTAACATATTTTTAGGGTATATTGGTGGAGGAATAATGCTAAGATAAGAAAATATGACCCTAGGGTTCTTCACATAAAATCTTGATTTGGGGGTCGAATAACGATCCATTTTAGCTGAAATTTAACATGTGAGTTTATTTTATCATTAGTGAACATAATCAAAAAGAAAATTTCAGATTTGACTTCAATGACAGAATGAGTTAGTTTCCGAATTTTGATATATTGAGATAGATAATTAAATATTAGGTATATTATATTTTTATGAATTTCATTAGATTTATTATATTGGGCAAATTAGAACCTAACCCTAGGCTTGAAATTCAGAAAATATGGGAGTTGACATCTTAAGTGTCGTCAACATTAGGAAGTTGATTATAGATTTAGGTAGGTTTTGGGTCTAGGCTAGACATATAATAATATAGGTGTTGTTAGTTTTGAAATCTTATTGTAGTTATTTATTTGACTAGATTACATTGAATTGGAGGTCCAACGAAAAGGGAAGGCTCAAGTTCCGGAGTGATTGCTCGATTAATTAAGGCAAGTGAATTTCTAAACTTTAGTTTAAGCTTGTAGATGCTTGTATTTCCGTGTTATGTGTACTAGGGAGTAATGAGAATTAGACTGGGTTATTGACTATATGATTGGCCTTAAAAATGGAGATGAGGGGTAGAAAATGGTGATCTAATGACATGTATTGGTGGAATTGATATGTTGTGATTGTGGATTTATTTTGGACATGTGAAATGATATGTTGATGTGAGACAGGAAACATTATTGTTGTTGTCATATTATTATCGTGAATTATATGAACATGAATTGATTGCATTGGTTCTGACATATTGTGTTGAGATTGAAAATGATATGAAATAAAAGGGGTCAGGCCACACGCTCCGTGGCAGGTATTATGAAACAAAAGGGGTCGGGCCACACGCTCCGTGGCAGGTATTATGAAATAAAGGGGTTGGTCCACACGCTCCATGGCAGATATTATGAAACAAAGGGGTTGGGCCACACGCTCCGTGGCAGGATATATATATTGAGAAGACGGGCCACACGTTCCGTGGCAGGTTACATGGACAGAAATGTCCCCCATGGGTTCCGAACTGTGATTCAACGGATATGTATTGATAGGACAGACATGCATCATTTCATTGCAGTGCATTACACATTTCTGATATTTGTGACTTTGTGTTTACCCCCATATTGCTCTGTATGCTGAACTTGACTTGGTATGATTTATTGACGAGACTATTGATGAGTATTTGTGGACTGTATTACTGTTGTTATTGTACAAGTGTAGAGTTGGGCTGATTTTATGCAGGTTGTAGTTAAGGAGGTTCGGTTGGGAGGACAGGAGTACTTGTATCTATTAAGCTTTTATTAGTTTTAGCTATCCACTTGCTGAGTACCGTGTTGTTTGGTACTCACCCCTTGCTTCCACACTTGTGTAGGTTGTGAGCCCAGACCTGCTTGATCTTTTACTGTTTTCCACTATAGCCGAGGTTATCAATTCTAAGTGTTGAGGTAGCTGTTACATCCATCTAGCAGACACCTCTTACTCTTATATTATGTTTTAGTCCTATTCTAGAGACGAAGACATTATGACTATATTTTTTTCGTACTTCGATAATACATTAGTGGCTTGTACACGTGGCAACCAGTCTTAGGGGATTTTGAGATTATTTATTTATTTTTGACTAAGTTAAACTTTGCTTTATCTCAATTACTTCCGCATTTACTTTCCGTTGGTTACTAGGCTGACTCATATTGGTGGGTTAAGATGAGTGCCATCACACCCGAATTTGGGTCGTGACAAAAATGGTATCAGAGCCCCAGGTTCATAGGTCTCACGTGTATACAAGTCGAGTCTAAGTAGAGTCTTGAGGATCGGTACGGAGACGTCTGTACTTATCTTCGAGAGGCTATGAAGACTTTTAGGAAATATCTTCACCTTTTGATTCTCTATCATGCGTCCTTGATCCGATCTATTTTCTATTGCCCCACCCTATTCTCTCACATATAGTGGTGACTCTTGCCTGATTTTATGTATGTGTAGTTGAAAGGTCATCACGTTGTCTAGGTCTAATTTGAAGGTGGAAGTAATAAACTTATGGAAAGGGTGTATGGTGAGATTTGTAATGTACGGCGATTTTAAAGGAGTAAGTAAGGTTATGGTTCAATAATATAATTTGAAGATATGGTATAGGAAGAGGAACAATAGTTTGGAGGATTATATGAGTCTTATATTTCTGGATAGTGGTTAAGAATCGAGAATGATGCTTGTTTGGCCTACCTGATATTTGAAGTGGTTCTACAATTGAGAATGGTAAAATTAGGGGAATGACTATGTTATGAGCATTGCCCTCAGAGACTACAAACCGTGAAGTTTGTCATGAAAGAATGAGTTACATAGTGAGTGATGAGAATGATTTTACGCTAATCGAGATCAGAATTTCTACAGCGATTTGATAGGATGGATGTATATCAGAAAGGGTTATTATAGGTCTACTACCTCGGTACTTGTGATTATTTGGTTAGGGTTACATGTTGTGTTTCTTCTGCTATTAATCTTACCTACTGAAAGGTGATATTGATTTTGACTAGAGACAAAAATGTGTTGGTAATATATGACAGTTACGTAATGGATAGAAAGATGTAGACTATCTAGGTATGATCTTTACGGTGGGTATGATGTATTATAGTGGTGGATCTATCAATCTTTCACGGTGTGACACTATTGGTATATAAAAACAAATACATCGATTATCAAGTGTGATTACTAACTACTTAAGGAGTTATCAATTGTATCATCTTCTCATATGATGAGATTTGATGTTGCATTCACATTTAAAAATCCAACTAGTGTGTTACTACGGACGCTAGGGTAAGCATTGTTTATAAGAAAGATCTTAGTGGTGGATTTTGGTATGATTAATGCGTTTAGGTTGTGAAGTGTATCCCTAGAATTCTAAGTGAGGACTTGTAATTTAACCGTAAACTCCAAAGGAGTGGATCGATATTAGAATGATAAGCTTATGGATAAAGAAAGTAGCAGTGAGTATACTTGTGTGAATGCAATTAAGAATTTTAGTGAGAGTGTGCATAAAATTGGGTTATTCCATTGGATTTGGTTGGTATAACTAAGTTTAAGGTATTTTTTTCGATTGAGAAGGTTGACTTCGAGATGACGGTAATAGTTATTGAGCATAACGGTAATAAGAATTTGTGATGGATTATGATCATGACACAACCATATGTTAAAGATTTTTGGTTAAATAGATTTGATATGATAATAATGACTTGCAGGATCTAAATTATGATTTTTACTATTTGATGAGTAGCGTGGTTGTATGGAAAGTCATAGAATGTGTTGAGACACTACTTGGATAGAATTGAAAGAATCTAGATTCATAAATAAAAATAATTAGTGAAATGTAGTTTAGCCTTCGAAACAAGGAGAGAACAATTATATTTACTCTGGTTGTAAGAGCCGAATGTATCTTCAGAGAGAGTGGAGAATTAAATTTAGTGACATGTGGTTCTGTTTATTTTGCTCTGTTTATGGTGGTAGTGTTATGCGTTATTCATATGGATTAACGATTATTGGATAAGATTTGAGAAATAACTCTATAGGCGTTTGACTCGAGCGTGGTAATAAATTCTTTTGTGGTTTTGAGTTTGATAACTGGTATAATTTAATTTTAACGAAAGATACAACAAGATCAATGGAGAGGTGATCAATGATAGCTAAGATACGTGAATTCATAAAGGTCTTCAATGTATGAGCTAATATTGATAGATAATGGGGTTGGGTTACATAGATGAAATTCGAAATTCAAGTTGTTCATTTTAAGTCTATATTATGGTGGTAGATTTCGTCAGAGTACAGATCGGCAAAATGAAAATTGATCGATCATATGGAGTATTGAGTAGTTGAAAGAACTTGTGCAGGGTTTGAATTGTAGAATTTATTGCTTTTGATCATTAAAAGGCCCAAGAAAGGGCTTCACTTAAAGTTTTGATTCAAAAGAATAAGGTTGGTAAATGAGTTAGCAAAAGGAATAAGAGTCTGGTATATTAAATAGTTCAAGGTATTTGGAATTTGCTTTATGGGAAGCATCTAAGAAATGATAAGAAATAAGACACCATGTGTAGATCCTTAGTTCAAAGTTGAAGATTGTGCGAATTTTCGCCCTTGTTTTCAGATATGACTATACAATGTCGATTGATAGACACAGACTTATGTGGGATGTAACAATGACTTTTCTGAAGGTTTGATTTTGGTTTGAAAGAAAAATAGTGAGGTGTCGAAGATTATGTATTTTATGTAAGGTTAGACTCTCAAATTATGGTAGGTGACTTATGGATGCACTACAAGATGGGATATAGTTCTTCATGATTATTAAAAATATCTAATTGGATTGATACTACTCTGTTGATGGGTTATACGAACTATTGTGATGCGTTACATAGGCACTAGAGGGTAAATAGAGGCTATGTGCTCATAGTATATAGAATTATTCAGGTGACCAAGAATTTCTCTAAGTTTTGGTATGGGGAACAGATTGGTCAATTGTAGGTAGCAAAAAAATCAAAGTGATGGAGTCAGATGAATGAAAATGTTTGATATAAGCACTATGAGAGAAGTATCTTGTGTTATTCGATCTTGATTTCGTACATTCTTATGTAACTATCTATTTTATTTCGAACATGAGTTGAAGTATGATTCGTTGTCTATGCCCACACGTATTTCTACTTCGGTGGATAGATCCCTAGTGGTTGATCGGTATACCGATCCTACAATACCCTTTTGGTAGGGTAAGATGCTTTTACAAACTTGGTTATTTCAGTTGTGATAGATTTAATGTTGTTAGGGATTGTTGAAGTATAATAGTGTGAATTTACATGCACAATTCTTTTTATAAGAATTTTTAGAAGAGCTACCATGAATACTTACAGTTGTCCGACAGTCTTAAAATTCAACTCTCGTCGAGGTCTCGTTCTGGCTATGTATGGTAGAATGTGAGGGGCCAATGGGTCTAGTATTACTGTTCTTAAGGATTGTTTACAATCACAACTACTAGGGTGTATCGCTCGCTAAAAGGGTATTCAATCATTTAATTCTTTTGGTTAGATAATTCATATTCTCCAGTAATAAGTACCTAATGTCTAAAGATCAGATTTGTATAGCTTAAGCTCGTGGGAAGCTTGGGTAGTGAGAATGGAATCTTAACAAGATCTATGATAGTTTGTGCATTATGAGTGTGGTGATTGATTCAGTTTCACTTCTGGTTGTAGCCGGTATTAGTCTAGTATTTTCTCATGGTTATGTGATGAAAGATTGTCCTGATGGTTATGATGTGGTTTAGATGGTTCGATTAAGGTTTGGTTAATGGGTTAATCTGTGTCACGACCCAAGCCTAGGGCCTAGACGTGACATGGCGAATGAGAAACCCGAAAGTATCTCAATCAAGCCTCTTAGCATTCTTTTAGCCTTTCATAGGTAATGATGATAAATAAACAAGCGGAAATCATAATAGTAAATCTTCAACTTACATATGTCTAACAATACCTCTAACTATTAGATTTAACGGGGCTAAGACAAGTCCCTAGCTCACCCTCAATCATCATAGAAGAAATGTCATAGTAAAATATCTTAACATATCATAAACTAGAAAGATAAAGGAGTATTATTCCCAGAACATGGGAACTCACCAAAAGTAGTCTCCAATGGAATATCAACTAGCCACGTGGAGGAGAACGAGGAGGAGCACCGATCCCTACATGGTGATATCATGTAGGCAAAAGAGTATGCGTTAGTACTTTGAATGTACTAAGTATGTAAGGATGCATGAACATTGAGGAAACATTAAAACATTTATGTAATATGGAACATAATTTAATGTATGCATAATAAATCATATAGATATCCTTTAAAACATTCATTTTGTGGGAAATTAACCATAATCGATATTTAAGACCATGCGAGCTATTACATGGAATCCAACATAACCTCCTACGTTGGCCGGGGAGACTACTTGTCAGGTAGAACTCCGTCAACTTCATTCATTTCTTTAACTTTAACTTTAAGGCTATTTATGGATCCATTAGCCTAAGCCTACAATGGCTCCTATGTTGGCACATAGTTAATGATACAAGGGGTTGCTACTAGGATTCCCTTACCGAATCCCACCTCAATGCCTCATTCGGTGCTAAGTCAATCCCACGGAATAGTTTAATACTTCAAAATATTCATAGCATATAACTTGAGAATTCAAACATCATGTTCGGTAGAATACCTCATTAAAACATTTGATAATTCAAATATGCAAGAATTGTCCTTATTGCATAAAGAATCCATCATTCATATCATTTCATCATTCTTTCATTTCATAAGACTCCTTTTTTGATCATAGATATTGCTTTCATAAATATTTATTTGGAGTCAAAGCTTTCAAATCAAACTTTATTAAAAATATAGTAAAACTAGGTGGGTTCAAATCACTTCAACTTACAAATAAGTATGTAAATAAATATTCATAAATACTTTGAAATCCATTAATTAAAAATCATGCTTTAAACAACCCACCATGAATTTCAAGAGCCTTTAAATAGATAAATAGAGGAATTACTTGTAAACCATCAATTCATATATATGAAATTATGTTGCATCAAAATAGAACAATAATCATTAGTTTAACCATGATTCATACTATTAAGTAAAAATAAGAATTTACCATAAGAAAATATTACTTGAAATCAAGATATTTAATTGAAAGAGTTTTTGGACTACATGGGTAGAAGAACCCATGGATAAACACACACATAACTTAGAGTAGAGCTTAAAGAAAATAAATATAATTTATCATATAATCAAAATAATTTAGACATGAGAGTGGAAGAAATACTCTCATTGAAGCCTTACATACCTGGAAACCGAAGCTTTAGTTGGTACCGAAAGACTTAATGAACACTCTTGAGTCCTAGCTTCTCTCCTTGCCAGAATGTTTTGTGTACTACCCGGAATATATGAATCACTGGAATAGTATTTCTTCACTACTAAGAACTAAAACTATATTTGAGAATGTGTAAAGAAGTGTATAGAGAGAAGATTTGCTTGAGAAAGCTTGATGAATAAAATGAGGAAATAAGGTGGGTATTTATAGGTGGGAAAGAGGGACCTAACAATAAATAAAATAATTATAAAAAAAATCTGAAAATTTAGTGCAATATATTGATGTCATGGATGATGTTAAATGGAGAACAATTTATGTCATGAGTGATGTCAAATGTATCTAGATCTTTCTATGGTAGGTGAAATGAGTTATTTTGACAGAATACTCTTTTTGGGAGCTACGTTAGAATAAGCTAAATTCCTTATTAGGATTTGGTGTCTTCATAAGAATTGTAGATATGGAAATCTAGTTTCATATCGTTCAAGAATCAACCAATTTGGATAATCCTACAGTGAGATATGATTTTTCTTCTATAAATACTCATTTCCATCATAGCATCCTACCTTACAAAAATTAATTTATTTGACCTACTTAACCTCCGAATCTTAAAATATGGTCTTCATAAAAGTTGTAGGTATTGATCTTGTGGTTACTCAGAAATTTGAATCACTCAATTTGGATATTCCTATAAAAAGGTATGCCCAAACTATAGAGGTTGTATCATGTTTAGGCGAAAATTGAAACATCATATACATCGTTTTTAGGGGATGTTACAATCTGTGATGTCTAAATTATCCCTAATTTATAGATTTGCCAAAATTTGATTCGAAAGTTTAGTTCTTAGAAGTTGATCTTGATGGAATAGTCTTAATGAGGAGCTCACTTGAAGGAATGAAAACCGACTTTTGAAGATTATAACTCAGGCTTTTAGTAACGTTGGGTATTCTCCCTTCTCCTTTTTTTTATGTTCGAGGACGAATATGGTTTTTAGTGGTGGATAATATAATGACCCGTTAGGTAATTTTGAGAATGAGTCCTCCTCCTTTCATACGAGACTCTTTTCGTAAAAGTTTAATGGGTTATTTGGATTATTCGGTAACTTTAGTTAATTAGTTGAGGGATAATTTTGGAGAATTCATTTAATTAGTGGGCTAAAGTGTTAATTTATTTAATACTTATACCACTTTTCTTATATTTAATAAATTAGGTTAGTAGGGTTTGTCATTTTTAGTACATGATTAATTTAGAAAAGAAAAAGAAGGAAATAAATAATAATAATAATATATATATATAAATATAAAATCTGATGGCATTAAGCCATCAGATGAACGGCGACACAGCGACAAAGAACGAACCAGAAACTGTAAAAAAAATATACGGAGAAAGAAAGAAAAGAAAGGGGAAAAGAAAAATAAAGGAGAAGAGAAAAATAGAGATTTTCATTCCAAAGCGTTAAGGTAATTATTCTCATCCTTTCCATTAAAGTTTTATGCGATTATGAACATATTTTTAGGGTATATTGGTGGAGGAATAATGCTAAGATAAGAAAATATGACCCTAGGGTTCTTCACATAAAATCTTGATTTGGAGGTCGAATAAAGATCCGTTTTAGCTGAAATTTAACATGTGAGTTTATTTTATCATGAGTGAACATAATCGAAAAGAAAATTTCAGATTTGTCATCAATGACATAGAATGAGTTAGTTTCCGAATTTTGATATATTGAGATAGATAATTAAATATTAGGTATATTATATTTTTATGAATTTCATTAAATTTATTATATTGGGCAAATTAGAACCTAACCCAAGGCTTGAAATTCCGAAAATATGGGAGTTGACATCTTAAGTGTCGTCAACATTAGGAAGTTGATTATAGATTTAGGTAGGTTTTGGGTCTAGGCTAGACATATAATAATATGGGTGTTGTTAGTTTTGAAATCTTATTGTGGTTATTTATTTGACTAGATTACATTGAATTGGAGGTCCAACGAAAAGGGAAGGCTCAAGTTCCAGAGTGATTGCTTGATTAATTAAGGCAAGTGAATTTCCAAACCTTAGTTTAAGCTTGTAGATGCTTGTATTTCCGTGTTATGTGTACTAGGGAGTTATGAGAATTAGACTGGGTTATTGACTATATGATTGGCCTTAAAAATGTAGATAAGGGGTAGAAAATGATGATCTAATGACATGTATTGGTGGAATTGATATGTTGTGCTTGTGGATTTATTTTGGACATGTGAAATGATATGTTGATGTGAGACAGGAAAAATTATTGTTGTTGTCATATTATTATCGTGAATTATATGAACATGAATTGATTGCATTGGTTCTGACATATTGTGTTGAGATTGAAAATGATATGAAACAAAAGGGGTCGGGCCATACGCTTCGTGGCAGGTATTATGAAACAAAAGGGGTCGGGCCACACGCTCCGTGGCAGGTATTATGAAATAAAGGGATCGGGCCACACGCTCCATGACAGATATTATGAAACAAAGGGGTCGGGCCACACGCTCTGTGGCAGGATATATATATTGAGGGGACGGGCCACACATTCCGTGGCAGGTTACATGGACAGAAATGTCCCCCATGGGTTCCGAACTGTGATTCTGCGGATATGTACTGATAGGACAGACATGCATCATTTCATTGCAGTGCATTGCACATTTCTGATATTTGTGACTTTGTGTTTACCCCCATATTGCTCTGTATGCTGAACTTGACTTGGTATGATTTATTGACGAGACTATTGATGAGTATTTGTGGACTGTATTACTGTTGTTATTGTACAAGTGTAGAGTTGGGCTGATTTTATGCAGGTTGTAGTTAAGGAGGTTCGGTTGGGAGGACAGGAGTACTTGTATCTATTAAGCTTTGCTTAGTTTTAGCTATCCACTTGCTGAGTACCGTGTTGTTTGGTACTCACCCCTTGCTTCCACACTTGTGTAGGTTGTGAGCCCGGACCTGCTTGATCTTTTACTGTTTTCCACTACAGCCGAGGTTATCAATTCTAAGTATTGAGGTAGCTGTTACATCCATCTAGCGGACACCTCTTACTCTTATATTATGTTTTAGTCCTATTCTAGAGACGAAGACATTATAACTGTATTTTTTTTCATATTTCGATAATACATTAGTGGCTTGTACACGTGGCAACCAGTCTTGGGGGATTTTGAGATTATTTTTTTATTTTTGACTAAGTTAAACTTTGTTTTATCTCAATTACTTTTGCATTTACTTTCCGTTGGTTACTAGGCTGACTCATCTTGGTGGGTTAAGATGAGTGCCATCACACCCGGATTCGGGTCGTGACAAATATCGTTTTTGGATAATAAAGGAATCATTATTTTATTAGAAGTAACTGAAACTTCTAACGCTCTTTCTTGGATAAGGTAATATTTTAAAAGACCCTGCAATGATTAAAACATACGAATTTTTTTTGTTACGATTACAATTATGTGATATGTGTGAAATAGATAAATATATTTGAGTCTTTCAAGATTATTATTACTATGTTTATAACAGAGTTAAAAATACAAAAATGTATTTATCGATGTTTTTTACTAAGATACTAGACCCTTGGGGTAAAAAGTTAATAGATACTTATAATTCCGGAACAGCTGATACTTTAGGAAAAAGAATAACTTATTTAAAAGATAAGCTTAGTACATGGTGTGCAGATGCCATATTAGCTAAAGTCTTCTGAGAAGGAATATGTTATGTCTAAAGTAAACATAATTTTTAAAAATATAAAAAATAGATAATAATTATTTATGGAAGTTTAGAAAAGATACTCAAACTCGATACCATATTAATGAAAAAGAATTATTACCAGTAGTAATAGAAAAGATACCGTATGTAAGTTTCTTTTCTTTTTCTATAGAAAAGAAACGTTTCTTTCTTTCATTATTAGAAAAAAACAAGCTAGATGGTCCCCTCTTTTTCTTCATTATTAAAACATGAAAAAAGGGGTCATTATCACACGTCTCTATCATTTTCTTTATCCTTATCCTTTTCTTCTTTTCTTATCTTCTATGTTTTCCCTTCAGCCTTATCTTCTGATGCCTTCTTCTCATCGTCCACTTGTTGCCTTTTTATTCGGACGATGTTGACATGGCGTCTTCAATTATTTTTTCCTTTTTAGGCGAGCAAAATTCACATGTGCCTTTCTCGTGCCTTCGCATTTCGTATAATCTTTGTTGTGCCTGTGGACTTGATCTAATAATTCCCTTATTAATCAGGTCTATCTTGATTTGCATATATCTCTTTATCAATGGTGGTGTAGTTTTAGCAGGGGCAATCATAATGGAAAAGTGTATTTTCGTTCCTCCGTAGGTCCTGAATCCTCTTTTGAAACTATGTTCCATGTTTTGAATAACTATCCTTAAATCGATTGCTCGTCGGTAATGAATATCTTTTTCTGCGAAGCGTACAAAAGATCTTTCTTGATAATTATTAATAATATTAAAATCATCGGCTTTGCCAATTTGCATAAAGTGATATGTAGGGTATCTTTCTTCTTTATAATAATCAGGTCCAGAAGAAATAAACTTAAGGACCAGTATATCTTTCACCGTAATCGTGGGATTATTTAAATAATAATCTTTTACGCCATCTTGAACCCAAGATGGTAATCGGCTAATTTCGGAAAAGTTGGGAGTCGTTAAATAAATGGAATTAACAGCTCTGAAATCATACCAATATCTAATCTCCTGAGGAGAAGAATCTTGTAGATAATTAATTCTGGGGTATATTCCAGTATAATCAATGTATCGATTTGGTGTCGTCTTGAGAGAAAATAAATCTCTCATTATCTTTTTCTGGTTTTCACCATCAAAGGGGAGTAATTTATCAAACTTCTCTTTCATTGTTCCCAATGTAATTCCTTTTTGAGGTCTCTAGGGTCTGAAAGACATTTTATTATACTTATCTGTTTGTGTCTCTATTGTAGAGGTATCATCTTTTTGAATTTTTATCAAATTTGTAATAGTATCATGTGCGTCACTACAGTGACCCATCTTGGAAGTTATTCGAGCATATATGCTGAGTAATTTATCAGCAATCTATTGGTCGCAATCGAAATTGGCTATTTCGATTATATCAGAAACATCTATTTGTATATCTGTGAAGCCTTTATCAATTTCTTGGAGATGGGTTTTTATTTCTTCCATCTCTGGTAAGAAAATCTGCTGCAATATTTTTGTCAGTACGAATAATTTCAATATCAAAAGAATATTCAGACAACAACATTTGCCATCTAATAAATCATTTGTATTCTGGTTTGGATGGTAAATTATTATGAATAAACGCTTTCACTTGGGTATTATCAGTTTTGAGAGTAAATTGTTTGGATAGTAAAAAGTAATAAAGTTTTTGACAACTCTTTACTACTGCTAATAATTCTTTTTTACTAATATGGTATCGAGTTTGAGTATCTGAAAAGGTTCCAGAACAATATCTACATAGGCTTTCTCCCACCTTGTTTCTATCTAAATCATAATCTATCTTTTTTAGTACACCGCTCCAGCAATGTTCTGAAGCATTCGTTTCTAAGACTAAACTATCACTATCTTTTGGTAATTGTAACTTGGGTAACTTGTTACAAATGGATTTAATATCTTTAACTCTTTTCATTAAAACTTCATTAAATTTAAAGCTCTTATCCTTTTTTAATTGTCACGCCCCGAGAGGGTACCCTAGGTGTGGCAGGCACTCAGAAACCATTTCTGGCTTCCGAGAGAACCACTTGATCTCATTTCTTATTTATTCACCAGTAGAAGACTTAAGAATACTAATGTGGGCTTGTCATAATCAAAGGAAAAATAGATAATTCTTATAAGAAGTAGTTTCTAAGGAGAACTACTCCGATTACATCATCAAACTCTGTCTATGAAGCCTCTAATACTCTTAGATGGTGCCAATGACATGTCCATGGCTACCTCAAAAGAAACATCACACTCAACAATAATAAAAGGATAAGAAGTTCCTTCGAATACAAGAAGGACTCACCAAATAGCCGAAAAGAAATGATCTTCAACGATGCGCCTGTTGAAGATCTCTAATACCTGTATCTGCATCATAAAATGATGCAGGTCGAATGACATCAGTACGTGCAATGTACGAGTATGTAAAATGGCAGGAAGGTAAGGACAGATATCAAGAAACTCCTCTCAATAAAACTCAGCTCAAAACTCAACATCATCTCAACATCAATATGTAATGCAAGTTTAAAATATAATAATAAAAATAATAGTAATAAGCAATTCTTACTCAGTTGGGAGTTTCTCTAACCGGCAACCATCACTTATGAGCTAGCGATGATACAATGAAGCGATGTCGTTGCCACATCCATCCAATACCTTGCCAGGGTAAAGGACATCACCATCTTGGATCTACTCATCAAAGTTCTCTTTTTGGGACTTAAGAGGCATAACCTCCATCCTACGCTGGCTACGTAGCTCTGGGGTTTGAGTCAATTAAACTCTTACCCAACTTGGTGCTCAATACTACTCCTAAGATATATGCTCATGTTCATCAATCATTATACTTCAAAAAAACATCATTTTCATCTCATCAAAACATCTTGTTCAAAATATTATTTGCTCAAATTCATTCAAACTCAACTCTTTTGCCCTTTTAAAACTCAATATATAGTATTAATTCATATAACTTTCTTTTTATAAAAAATAATAAAAATGCCAACATCTTTACTCAAAACATATATAAAAATATTCATGAACATCAAATCAATTCGGAATCATGGGAAAGTAGCCATGAACAATAATTCCAATAATATGAGAGATAATAATAATAATATTAATGCATAAATATATCAAACTTAATAGAAGAAGAATTAATTCATCTAGAATTCAATATTTGGATAAAACTCAACTATAACTCAATTATAATGAATTTAAATATTGGGCGCATGGACGAACTCAATCCAATGCTATGAAAGCCTTACATACCTTAAATCCGAAGGTTTACTCCGAATTGGAACACTCTTGGACCTCTAGCCTTTTCTTCTCGCTGGAGCATTTTGTGTACTACCCGGAGTATAAGAATAACCGGAGTAGTATTTTTATACTACTAAAACTAAAACTATATTTGAGAAGAAGTATATAGAGAGAAGAAATGTTTAAGAAAGCTTGATGAATAAAATGAGGAAATAAGGTGGGTAATTATAGGTGGGAAAGAGGGACCTAACAATAAATAAAATAATTATAAAGAAAAATCTGAAAATTTAATGGAATATATTGATGTCATGGATGATGTTAAATGGAGGACAATTTATGTCATGAATGATGTCAAATGTATCTAGATGTTTCAATGGTAGGTAAGATGAGTTCTTTTTAACAGAATAATCTTTTTTGAAGCTGCGTTTGAATAAGATAAATTCCTTATTAGGATTTGGGGTCTTCATAAGAATTGTAGATATGGAAGTCTAGTTTCATATCGTTCAAGAATCAACCAATTCGGAGCAACCTACAGTGAGATGAATTTTCTTCTATAAACACTCAATTCCGTCACAGTACTATATCTTGCAAAGATTAATTTATTTGATCTACTTATACTCCGAATCTTAAGATATGTTCTTCATGAAAGTTGTAGGTAAGGATGTTGTGGTTACCCAGAAATTTGAATCACCTAATTTGTACCAACCTATGAAAAGTTATGCCCAAAATACAGAGGCTGTATTATTTTCGTCGAGAATTGAAATACCGACATACAACATTTTAGGGGTTGTTACATTAATAATTCTTGAAATGGCTTTCTTAGTTCAGCCAAATTTTGAATATAATCCGAAGCGTCGTTAAGTATTTCTAAAAAGTTTTGTACTTGTTTTTTATGAACTAATTTATCTGGGAAAACAGATATCTTTTTGATGATATGACTTTATAATTTTATACCATTTTCGTCAATTATCATTCCTAAAAATTCTATCTTATTTTTTAATAAGCTTGCTTTCTTTTTAGAAAGTGCTAATCCATTTTCTAAGCATAAGTTAGTAAACTTATTTAGGTGTATCAAGTGTTCTTCAAGACTATCAGACAAAACTAAAATATCATCAACGTAGACAAATATATAGTCATAATCTTTAAAGATATTATCCATCTTTATTTGAAATATCTACGGGGCATTTTTTAATCCAAATAGCATAACTAACCATTCATATTGCCCTTGCGGGGTAGAGAATGCAGTATAATGAATACTATCTTTATTCATTTTTATTTGCCAAAATCCACTTTTATAATCAAAATTAGAAAATATCTTTTTGTTAGTAGTTCTATTAATTAGGCTTTCTTTATGTGGTAGGAAATATCCATCAAATATAGTATTATCATTTATTTTTTTATAATTAATAATCATCCTTAGTTTATTTCGTATTATCTTTGAATGATTTCTAACCATAAAAGCTGGTGAACTATGAGGGGAGTTACTAGGTCTTATTATTCTAAGACTTAATAATTCCTTAATCTGTCATTGAAATTCTTCTTGGTCATCTGGGTTGTATCTCATTGGTTTTACTCTAATAACTTTATCTTTATCCTTCATTTCTAACTTGGCTTCTATCTTATTTTTATCCCAAAATTCTAAGGGATTTTCTGAAAAAGCATTGTTCTAGCTTTTATTTAATCATGTCTAAACTTTCTTCTAATTTATTAAAAGTTGTTTGATTTTCTTACAAGTTATTAGATTGTTTATTTATTGTTTGAGGGTTGTCCCAATCCGTATCGTATTGAAGTAAACGAGTACTTTTTGGAAAAATTAATTTATCATGATATCCTATATCATCACGCTGGGTTGTGTGGGGTTTAAAGTAAATAGGTAATCTTTTGGAGTAAGCAGTTTTAAATCATTTTACCACAATAATATGTTGGCAAGGAGTTTTGAATTTTATTTGAAATAAAACTGTATCATATAAAACGGTATGAAACATTTCTAAAAAGTTGTTTTCCTAATAGAATATCTTGACTAGTATTATGGAAATAAAATGGAGGACATTTTATTAGAAAATATTCGAGTAGTATGATCTGTCACGCCCCGAGAGGGTACCCTGGACGTGGCCGGCACTCAAAAACCATTTCTAGCTTTCGAGAGAACCACTTGGTCTCATTTCTTATTTACTCATCAGCGGAAGAGTTAAGAATACTAATGTGGGCTTATCATAATCAAAGGAAAAATAGATAATTCTTAGAAGAAGTAGTTTCTAAGGAGAACTACTCCGATTACATCATTAAACTCTGTCTATGAAACCTCTAATACTCTTAGATGGTGCCAATGACATGTCCATGACTACCTCAAAAGAAACATCACACTCAACAATAATAAAAGGATAAGGAGTTCCTCCGAATACAAGAAGGACTCACCAAATAGATGAAAAATAATGATCTTCAACGAAACGCCTGTTGAGGATCTCTAACACCTGTATCTGCATCATAAAACGATGCAGGTCGAATGACGTCAGTACGTGGAATATATGAGTATGTAAAATGGCAGGAAGATAAAGACAGATATCAATAAACTCCTCTCAAGAAAACTCAGCTCAAAACTCAACATCATCTCAACATCAATATGTAATGCAAGTTTAAAATATAATAATAAAAATAATAGTAATAAGCAATGCTTACTCAGTTGGGAGTTTCTCTAACCGACAACCATCACTTATGAGCTAGCGATGATACAACGAAGCGATGTCGTTGCCACATCCATCCAATACCTTGCCAGGGTAAAGGACATCACCATCTTGGATCTACTCATCAAAGTTCTCTTTTTGGGACTTAAGAGGCATAGCCTCCATCCTACACAGGCTACATAGTTCTGGGGTTTGAGTCAATTAAACTCTTACCCAACTCGGTGCTCAATACTACTCCCAAAATATGTGCTCATATTAAACTCATCATCTAGTCTCATTGGACTTTAATTTAAATCATCAAACACATCTCATTTCATGTTCATCAATCATTATACTTCCAAAAACATCATTTACATCTCATCAAAACATCTTGCTCAAAATATCATTTTCTCAAATTCATTCAAATTCAACTCTTTTGCTCTTTCAAAACTCAATAAAATACATATATAGTATTAATTCATATAACTTTCTTTTTATCAATGAAAATAATAAAAAGCCAACATCTTTGTTCAAAACATGTGTAAAAATATTCATGAACATCAAATCAATTATGATTAATGGGAAAGTAGCCATGAACAATAATTCCAATAATATGAGAGATAATGATAATAATAATATTAATAATATTAAAGCATAAATATATCAAACTCAATAGAAGAAGAATTATTTCATTTAGAATTCAAGATTTGGATAAAACTCAACTATAACTCAATTATAATGAATTTAAATATTGGGCGCATGGACGAACTCAATCCAATGCTATGAAAGCCTTACATACCTTAAATCCGAAGGTTTACTCCGAATTGGAACACTCTTGGACCCCTAGCCTTTTCTTCTCACCGGAGCATTTTGTGTACTACCCGGAGTATAAGAATAACCGGAGTAGTATTTTTATACTACTAAAACTAAAACTATATTTGAGAAGAAGTATATAGAGAGAAGAAATGTTTAAGAAAGCTTGATGAATAAAATGAGGAAATAAGGTGGGTAATTATAGGTGGGAAAGAGGGACCTAACAATAAATAAAATAATTATAAAGAAAAATCTGAAAATTTAATGGAATATATTGATGTCATGGATGATGTTAAATGGAGGACAATTTATGTCATGAATGATGTCAAATGTATCTAGATGTTTCAATGGTAGGTAAGATGAGTTCTTTTTAACAGAATAATCTTTTTTGAAGCTGCGTTTGAATAAGATAAATTCCTTATTAGGATTTGGTGTCTTCATAAGAATTGTAGATATGGAAGTCTAGTTTCATATCGTTCAAGAATCAACCAATTCGGAGCAACCTACAGTGAGATGAATTTTCTTCTATAAACACTCAATTCCGTCACAGTACTATATCTTGCAAAGATTAATTTATTTGATCTACTTATACTCCGAATCTTAAGATATGTTCTTCATGAAAGTTGTAGGTAAGGATGTTGTGGTTACCCAGAAATTTGAATCACCTAATTTGTACCAACCTATGAAAAGTTATGCCCAAAATACAGAGGCTGTATTATTTTCGTCGAGAATTGAAATACCGACATACAACATTTTAGGGGTTGTTACAATATCTCCCCCTTGGGATCATTCGTCCTTGAATGAAGATGAAAATAGGAGACATAAAGAATGAATATCATCAATACATGAATTTCTCAAAAACTCTAATACTCAAATGGTCAATGACTCAAACTCAAGAATAAATATTGATTCAAAGGTAGAAGTAAGGAATATTACCTTGAATATCGTTATCAAAAGGCACAAATAGATGAGGATAGTTAGCCTTCATATCTTCTTCAGCTTCCTATGTAGCCTCTTCAATAAATTGATTTCGCCATAAGACTTTGACAGATACCACTTCCTTAGTTCTTAATTTACAAACCTGATGATCAAGAATTTGAACTGGAATCTCTTCATAACTCAAACTCTCTTTCACCCCAATGCTCTCAGCTGGGACAACAAGTGAAGGATCTCCAAAACACTTCTTAATCATAGAGATATGAAACACGGGATGAATAGCAGCTAATTCTGGGGGCAACTCCAATTCATAGGCTACGTTACCTACCCTCCTCATAATCTGATAAGGACCAATGTAGCGGGGACTAAGCTTCCCTTTCTTTCCAAATCTCATCACACCCTTCATGGGTAAAACTTTCAAGTATACCCAATCGTACACTTCGAAATCCAAATCTCTTCTCCTAACATCAGTGTAGGATTTCTGGTGACTTTAAGCAGTCCTCAACCTCTCTTGTATGGTTTTCACCTTCTCCATAGCTTGGTGAACCAAGTCTGGTCCAATCAACTCAACTTCACCAACTTCGAACCAACCAATTGGTGATCTACATCTCCTCCCATATAGAGCTTCATAAGGAGCCATTTGAATACTCGAATGGAAACTATTATTGTATGCAAACTCAATAAGAGGTAAATGATCATCCTAATTACCCTTGAAGTCAATGACACAAGCTCTTAACATATCCTCCAAAGTCTGTATCGTACACTCTGCCTGGCCATCTATTTGCGGATGAAAAGCAGTACTAAGGTTCACTCTTGAACCCAAGCCCTTCTGAAATGACTTCCAAAACTGAGTAGTAAATTGAGCTCCCCTATCAGAGATGATAGACAAAGGAACTCCATGCAGTCTAACAATCTCTCTAAGATACAGTTTGGCATAATCCTCTGCAGTGTTCGTAGTCTTAACTGGCAAGAAATGGGCTGATTTGGTCATCCTATCCACAATTACCCAAATAGAGTTATATTGTTTGCGGGTTCGTGGTAAACCGGTAATGAAGTCCATGTTGATCATTTCCCACTTCCATTCTGGGATCTCTATATTCTGAGATACTCCACAAGGCCTTTGGTGCTCAACTTTAACTTATTGGCAATTCGGGCACTTGGACACAAACTCTGCTATATCTCTCTTCATTCCACTCCACCAGTATACTTCTCTCAAGTCATGATACATCTTTGTTGAACCTGGATGGATGGAATACTTAGAATTATGTGCTTCTTTCATGATTCTCTCCAGAATACCATCAACACTTGGAACACATAATCTTTCTTGATATCTCAACACTTCATCTCCCCCTTTGGTAAAAGCCATTACCTTTTGCTTGTGAACCTCATCCTTCAGTTAAAGAAGAATGGGATCCTAATCTTGATTTTCTTTCACCTCTGCAACCAGAGATGATTCAGCTCCATTTCGTACTATTGCACCACCCTCACTGTAGTCAATAAGTTGAACTCCCAAACGTGCAAGTCTATGCACTTCCATTGCCAACTCCTTCTTTTCCTCTTCCACATGGGTTGTACTCCCCATAGATAACCTGCTAAGAGCATCAACAACTACATTTGCTTTACCTGGGTGGTAGAGAATGCTCATGTCATAATCCTTGAACAACTCTAGCCAGCTCCTCTTCCTCAAATTCAGCTCCTTCTGGCTGAATACATACTGTAAGCTCTTATGGTCTGTGAACACATCCACATGTACACCATAAAGATAGTGACGCCAGATCTTAAGAGCAAATACCACAGCTGCTAACTCAAGATCATGAGTGGGGTAGTTCCTCTCATGAGTCTTAAGTTGCCTGGAGGCATAGGCAATGACCTTTCCTTTCTGCATCAATACACATCCCAACTCAACTCTTGAAGCATCACAATAGATTACAAAACCATCCGTTCCTTCGGGTAGGGATAGTACTGGAGCAGTAGTCAATCTAGCTTTCAACTCTTGAAAACTTTTCTCACAAGCATCAGACCATTGAAACTTAGCCTTCTTCTGAGTCAGCTTAGTCAATGGTGAAGATATGGATGAAAATCCCTCAACAAACCTCCTGTAGTAACCAGCCAAACCTAAGAAACTCCTTATGTCAGTTGGAGAGGTGGGTCGGGGCCAGTTCTTAACTCCCTCAATCTTTTGAATATCAACTTGAATTCCATCCCCAGATATAATATGGCCTAGGAATGCTACAGACTCAAGCCAAAACTCACACTTTGAAAACTTAGCATACAACTCCTCCTCCATAAGAGTTTGAAGGACAATCCTAAGGTGATTAGCATGCTCACTCTTACTTCTAGAGTAGACCAAAATATCATCGATGAAGACAATTACAAACGTATCTAGGTATGGCTTGAATACTCGGTTCATGAGGTCCATAAAAGCTGCTGGAGCATTTGTCAATCCAAAGGACATAACAAGAAACTCAAAATGACCATAGCGGGTTCGAAAAGCCATCTTCGGGATGTCACATTCTCTCACTTTCAACTGATGATAGCCTGATCTGAGGTCTATCTTAGAAAAGCATGTGGCACCCTAAAATTGGTCAAATAAATCATCTATTCTGGGAAGAGGGTACTTGTTTTTAATGGTGACCTTGTTTAGTTGTCGGTAATCAATGCACATTCTAAGGGACCCATCTTTCTTTCGAACGAACAAGACAGGAGCGCCCCAAGGTGAGACACTTGGCCTAATAAACCCCTTATCTAGGAGGTCTTTCAGTTGTTCTTTCAACTCTTTCAACTCAACAGGAGCTATCCTATAAGGAGGAATGGAGATAGGTTGTGTATCAGGAAGGACATCAATACCAAAGTCTATCTCTCTATCAAGAGGGATTCCGGGTAGATCCTCAGGAAAAACTTCAAGAAACTCATTCACAATGGGAACTGACTCAAGAGATGGAGTCTGATCATTAATATTTTTGACTCGGACTATATGATATATATATCCCTTAGAGATTAATTTTTTGGCCTTAAGGTAGGAAATAAATTTACCCCTAGGCACTACAAAATTCCCCTTCCACTCTAAGATAGGCTCGTTTGGAAATTGAAACTTGACAATTCGGGTCCTATAATCAACTGAAGCATAACAAGAATAAAGCCAGTCCATGCCAAGAATCACATCAAAATCAACCATGTCCAACTCAGCTAAGTCAACCATCGTATCCCTATGATAGATTGACACAGTACAATTTCTATAGACCCTCTCAGCTAAAATAGACTCACCAACAGGAGTAGACACAGTGAAAGGCTCAAGAAGACACTCAGGAAGGATCTCAAATTTACTAGCCAAGTAAGGAGTCACAAAAGATAATGTAGCACCCGGATCAAGTAATGCATACATATCAAAAGAAAGGACTCAGAGCATACCAGTAACAACATCGGGTGTATTTTCTTGGTCTTGGCGACTACCCATAGCATACAGACGATTGGTTCCCCCACCTACACTTGAAGCTGCACCTCTATGATTACCTCTATTCTGTGGAGCTGCAGAAGAAAACTGAGCTCTACTACTTCAATCTCCCTGCCTTTTTGAAGGACATTCATTCTGGAAGTGACCTGTCTTTCCACATCCATAGCAAGCATTGGTGCCCATACGACACTCTCCCAAATGGAGCCTCCCACATCTAGCACATGGTGGTTTCCCTCTAGAACCTTAAGCCATACTTAATTGGGACTGAGAACCCTGAGATCGAAAGTTTTGGTGACTTAGCGATCTCTGATCATACCTGGTATTAGGTGTAAAAGTATTTGTTGGGGAAGGTGCATAATTGGAAGATCTTTTCTGAAAGAAAGACTTGTTACCCTTCCCTCGCTTCTGCTCATTCTCATGCCCAGCAAACTTAGCCTTCTTGCTTAGGTGTTCCTCTCGGTCCTTTTTCTTGTCATCCTCAACCTGCTGAGCATGCACCATCAATCTAGAAAAATCCATGTTAGAAATCATTAGCATTGCCTTACATTCTTTCTTTACATGTTTGCCTAGGCCAGAGATAAACTTCCTTATCTTAGACCTCATATGAGGAATCATTTCTGGGGCATATTTGGACAATTGAATAAACTTCAAACTATACTCTTTCACAGTCATACTCTCTTGCTTGAGGTTCACAAACTCCTCAATTTTTGCTTCACGTAGCTCTTGGGGAAAAAAGTTATCAAGAAATGCTCTCTCAAACTCATCCCAAAGAGCAGGTTCTGCATCCTCACCTCTACTTTCTTCCCACTAGTTATACCAGACATTTTCCACATCGTTGAGTTGATAAGACACCAACTCAACCCCCTCGATCTCTGTAGCATGCATCGCTTTTAGTATCTTCCATATCTCATCAATGAAATTTTGGGGGTCTTCATCAACATTAGAACCCATGAAGACCGGTGGATTCATTCTCAGAAAATCTCTAATCCTCGTGGCAGTAGATGGCTCTTGATAACTAGAGCTAGGAATTGGTGAATTCTGGCTACTATTTCGAGCTGCCACCAACTGGGTGAGCATAGCAATCGCTCCTCGAAAATCTTCCTCAGAAATAGGAGTGGTCTGAACAGTAGGTACTTGGGGTACCTCAGTAGACCTTGCAGGTCGGCCCCTAGTTCTCTGTGGAGGCATCACTGACTGTGGAACCTCAGTGCTGGCAGCGTTCCTCTGACTAGCTGAATGTTTAGGAGGCATGTCTGAAACGTGTAAACGCACGAATTAGAAAGAAAGCTTTTATAGAGTTAAACTCTATCGCACGAACTTAGATTGTGAAAGAAGTGAAATAATTCCTAATGTCCTATAGCTTACTGATTATAAGTGTGGTGCACGACACACTCATAAACAAGAATATACTAGACATGGCTTCATAGACACCCTAGGACTCTTGAACTCTGTGCTTTCATACCAAGTTTGTCACGCCCCGAGAGGGTACCCTGGGCATGGCCGGCACTCAGAAACCATTTCTGGCTTTCGAGAGAACCACTTGGTCTCATTTCTTATTTACTCATCAGCGGAAGAGTTAAGAATACTAATGTGGGCTTATCATAATCAAAGGAAAAATAGATAATTCTTAGAATAAGTAGTTTCTAAGGAGAACTACTCCGATTACATCATTAAACTCTGTCTATGAAACCTCTAATACTCTTAGATGGTGCCAATGACATGTCCATGGCTACCTTAAAAGAAACATAATACTCAACAATAATTAAAGGATAGAGAGTTCCTCCGAATACAAGAAGGACTCACCAAATAGCTGAAAAATAATGATCTTCAACAAAACGCCTGTTGAGGATCTCTAACACCTGTATCTGCATCATAAAATGATGCAGGTCGAATGACGTCAGTACGTGGAATATATGAGTATGTAAAATGGCAGGAAGATAAATACAGATATCAATAAACTCCTCTCAAGAAAACTCAGCTCAAAACTCAACATCATCTCAACATCAATATGTAATGCAAGTTTAAAATATAATAATAAAAATAATAGTAATAAGCAATGCTTACTCAGTTGGGAGTTTCTCTAACCGACAACCATCACTTATGAGCTAGCGATGATACAACGAAGCGATGTCGTTGTCACATCCATCCAATACCTTGCCAGGGTAAAGGACATCACCATCTTGGATCCACTCATCAAAGTTCTCTTTTTGGGACTTAAGAGGCATAGCCTCCATCCTACGCTGTCTACGTAGTTCTGGGGTTTGAGTCAATTAAACTCTTACCCAACTCGGTGCTCAATACTACTCCCAAAATATGTGCTCATATTAAACTCATCATCTAGTCTCATTGGACTTTAATTTAAATCATCAAACACATCTCATTTCATGTTCATCAATCATTATACTTCCAAAAACATCATTTACATCTCATCAAAACATCTTGCTCAAAATATCATTTTCTCAAATTCATTCAAATTCAACTCTTTTGCTCTTTCAAAACGCAATAAAATACATATATAGTATTAATTCATATAACTTTCTTTTTATCAATGAAAATAAATAAAAGCCAACATCTTTATTCAAAACATGTGTAAAAATATTCATGAACATCAAATCAATTAAGATTCATGGGAATGTAGCCATGAACAATAATTCCAATAATATGAGAGATAATAATAATAATAATAATAATAATATTAATAATATTAAAGCATAAATATATCAAACTCAATAGAAGAAGAATTATTTCATTTAGAATTCAAGATTTGGATAAAACTCAACTATAACTCAATTATAATGAATTTAAATATTGAGCGCATGGACGAACACAATCCAATGCTATGAAAGCCTTACATACCTTAAATCCGAAGGTTTACTCCGAATTGGAATACTCTTGGACCCCTAGCCTTTTCTTCTCGCCAGAGCGTTTTGTGTACTACCCGGAGTATAAGAATTACCGAAGTAGTATTTTTATACTACTAAAACTAGAACTATATTTGAGAAGAAGTATATAGAGAGAAGAAATGCTTAAGAAAGCTTGATGAATAAAATAAAGAAATAAGGTGGGTATTTATAGGTGGGAAAGAGGGACCTAACAATAAATAAAATAATTATAAAGAAAAATCTGAAAATTTAATGGAATATATTGATGTCATGGATGATGTTAAATGGAGGAAAATTTATGTCATGAATGATGTCAAATGTATCTAGATGTTTCCATGGTAGGTAAGATGAGTTCTTTTTAACAGAATACTCTTTTTCGAAGCTGCGTTTGAATAAGATAAATTCCTTATTAGGATTTGGTGTCTTCATAATAATTGTAGATATGGAAGTCTAGTTTCATATAGTTCAAGAATAAACCAATTTGGAGCAACCTACAGTGAGATATGAATTTTCTTCTATAAACACTCAATTCCATCACAGCACTATATCTTTCAACGATTAATTTATTTGATCTACTTATCCTCTGAATCTTAAGATATGTTCTTCATGAAAGTTGTATGTAAGGATGTTGTGGTTACCTAAAAATTTGAATCACCTAATTTGGACCAACCTATGAAAGGTTATGCCCAAAATACAGAGGCTGTATTATTTTCGTCGAGAATTGAAATACCGACATACAACATTTTAGGGGTTGTTACATGATCGGTTGAGCAATGCCTTTAGACATTGTTACAATATTATTAGATATATATTTTTCCTTAGTAATGGGTAATTCTTGATGGTATTCTTTGGGGAATACTTCTGGTCTACAACAGCATATTCTTGATCTGTTATCTATATAGGCAGCAAAATATTCTGCTTTGTAATCTTTATAAGTTATTCCTATTGGTATATAGATACTATATGGACTTGTCATTTTATTATGAAAATTATCTTATCGTCATAAGTAATCTTGATACCATGATCAAGAATATCATATGGTTTTACACTATCTAGGAAAGTGGTTCCTAGCAATATTTCTAACATATCATTATTTCCTTCTGGTTCAACCAATAGTCTTATATGTATAGTATTATTTTTGAATTTTAAAGTGGTTTCTATCATGTTTGTTATTTCATGTCTCTTTCCATTAAAATCAGTATAAAGATGATTATCTTTTAGTTTATATTGTTGGAGATGGTTACATAGCCTAAGGCTAATGTAATTTCCACTAGCTCTTGTGTCTAATATGATGTTAATAATAATAATAATAATAATAATAATAATAATAATAATAATAATAATAATAATGATAATAATAATAATGATAATAATAATAATAATGATAATAATAATAATAATGATAACTATAATAATAATAATAATAATAATAATAATAATAATAATAATAATAATAATTATAATAATAATAATAATAATAATAATAATTATAATAATAATAATAATAATAATAATGATAATAATAATAATAATAATAATAATAATAATAATGGTCTTTGTGTAGGGGCCGATCCTCACATGCCTCTACCTCGAGTAGTATTTTTGCTTCTGATTATATACCACGATGGTATTAGAGCCTAGGAACTTTCATAATACATAAATTATGTATCTGCAATATTTGGCATAGATATGATTTAAATTTTCTCTATGGATATTGGAGAAACTAGTATTAAAAGTATTAGATTAGAAGAGGTAGATGTACCTCAAAACCTTGATTTATTAAACAAATGGACTATTCCAAAAATTGATACTAAAACCATATATGACTATAGATGGTTTGATAAATTTTTAACTAAACAGTTAATAAAAACAACTGAACAATCTTTAGCTCTTAATTCAGATGAGCAAACTATTTATTTATTAAATAAATGAGATATTGAACATTATAGGTCTAAATATAATTTTATGCTAAAAATTTAAATTTTAGACAATCTTTAATGGGTTCTATTAAATCAACTGTGGCGTACGGTCCATTTTATTTTAATACACAACATAATCTTCAATTATCACTATCAGATGTTAATATTCTTGACGTTCTAACATTAAATGTTAAAACACATGGTTATAACTATGTTCCAGGTTCTGAGTTAATATGTTTATCTTATAGAATCTATTTCAAACTGTTATCTACTTTAAATCTGCGACGTAAATTATATGATACATCTAATTAGACTATATTAGTCGAAACTAATTTTACGAAATCAAAAGTCACTATTAGAAGACCTATTAGATGGGAAGAAATTAATTTCCCAACTACATGGACTTTAGAATCTATTATAGCACCCAATCAAGTTACCAATAACTTGACTAATAGTGAATATTCTCACATAACTCAAAATCCTGATGGAAAAATTTGTATCTAATTTTCTGATAATAAAACTTCAATTTATAAAACTCATTTGTATAACCGAAGGTTATTTTCTGTATATAGATCTTTGCCTGAGATTTAGCATATTTCTCCTATTTCTTTAGAAACACCTGTCTATGGACCAGCCCGTAAAAGAGCTTTATCTTTGCACACTTTAAGTGATACTTTGAGTGAAAAACAAGTTGAACGAGTTAAAATTAACCCTGTTACTAATATTGTACAGGCTACTGATAAATTGTCTAATTTAGATCCAACTGCATCAGAAATGAATTTTGACCCTAATGAAGGTATTGATAGAAATAAATTCTGAATTATGATGACATACCAAATAGATTTTAGTCCAGGATCCCTAGCACGTCAACATATTCAGAAAGAATTTCATCAAAATAAATGGAACAAGTTTAAAACTTGGTTTTTTGAGACTTATAACCAAGATGATTTACATAATATTTCCCAAGAATTTTATGAATTTTGTGCACTGCATAATAAAATTATGTATTTTGTCCCTTGGTTTATAACCACCTATTTACCCTTGTATGTCAAAGTTCTAGAACAATGAACTTTCAAAGATAGCACTGGTAATATTATTAAGGCTATTTATCCGCCTCAAAATCCTTTTATCTTGACTAATAATACAGGTCTAACCTTTTCGGCCTTTCAAAATTTTATTGAAAATGATGTCGCAAAAATTAGCATAAAGGAAATTAATAATTTGATTGATCAAAATAATTATTTGAGTCTTTATGTTAAAGTCATTAGTGAACACATTAGTTCTCTTGATGCTAAACTTGAGCAATTAATCTTGCTAGTAAAAATATTATATAGAAACCAACCTTCTGACATAGCCTCCACATGTCACGACCCAAATCCGGGTGTGATGGCACTCATCTCAATCCACTGAGATAAGTCTGCCTAATACCCAACGAAAAGTAGATGCGGAAGAAAAGAAAAGAATCAAAATTTAACTTAAGCGAAAACACGTAAAAGAAACTCAACATCCCTCAAGATTGGTTGTCACGTGTACAAGCCACTAATTTATTATCGAAGTACAAAAATAAATACAGTCACAATGTCTTTGTCTCTAGAATAGGACTAAAACATAAGACAAGAGCAAGAGGTGTCCTCTAGATAGATGTAACAGCTACCTCGACACTCGGAATGATAGCCTCGGATGTAGTGGAAAATGCTAGAAAATCAAGAAGGTCCGGGCTCACAACCTACACAAGTGTGGAAACAAGGGGTGAGTACCAAACAACACGGTACTCAGCAAGTGGATAACTAAAACTAAGCAAACTTAATAGATACAAGTACTTCCTGTCCTCCCAACCGAACCTCCTTAACTACAACCTGCATAAAATCAGCCCAACTCTACACTTGTACAATAACAACAGTAATACAATACACAAATACTCATTAATAGTCTCGTCAATGAATCATACCAAGTCAAGTTCAGCACACACAGAGCAATATGAGGGTAAACACAAATTCACAAATATAAGAAAGGTGCAGTGCAATGCAATGAAATGATGCATGTCTGTCCTATCGGTACACATCCGCTGAATCACAGTACGGAACCCATGGGGGACATTTCTGTCCATGTAACCTTCCATGGAACGTGTGGCCCGTCCCCTCAACATATATATATTGCCACAGAGTGTGTGTCCCGACCCCTTTGTTTCATAATACCTGCCACGGAGCGTGTGGCCCGACCCCTTTTGTTTTATATCATTTTCAACCTCAACACAATATGTTATAACCAATGCAATCAATTCATGTTCATATAATTCACGATAATAACATGACAACAACAATAATTTTTCTTATCTCACATCAACATAGTTATTTCACATGTCCAAAATAAATCCACAATCACAACATATCAATTCCACCAATACATGTCATTATATCACCATTTTATACCCCTCATCTCCATCTTTAAGGTCAATCATACAGTCAATAACCTAGTCCAATTCTCATTACTTCTCAGTACACATAACACGGAAATACAAGCATCTACAAGCTTAAACTGAGGTTTAGAAATTCACTTGCCTTAATTAATCAAGCAATCACTCCGGGACTTGAGCCTTCCCTTTTCGTTGGGCCTCCAAATCAACGTAATCTAGTCAAATAAGTAGTCACAATAAGAATTTGAAACTAACATTACACATATTACCATATGTCTAGCCTAAATCCAAAAATTTATCCAACGCTATAATCGGGTTCCTAATCTTAATGCCAATTAACATGTCATCTCTCATGTTTTCTAAGCTACACGTCTATGATTAGGTCTCAAATTCTCCAAATATCATAAACCTAATGGTGTTCATATAATACAACACACCTAATATTAAATTATCTATCTCAATATATAAAAACTTAATTTATATTTTGATAACGAAGTAAGAATAACCAAAATTGAAGCCACTGGTCGAAACCAGTGGCAGCAACCAGGTGCATAGTCATCGTTCCCCCACCACAATTAATATCCAACATACTGCTAAGAAAAGAACAAAAAAAATAACAAAACAAAATATTCATGTATGATATTAGATATAATACCTAATAATTAATTCCTAAGGGTTGTTGTCATCATTAACTATTAACCAAAAGATTCCATAACCTTATTATAATTAGTTATAATGGGCGACAAACTGCCAACTCTAAGAACAACAACCACGAAATTTAAATTATAATATACAACTGTATGCATGGTATCCCAAATCTCAGTATCAAGTTTAAAAATTCGAGGCTCAATTAGTTTTAACCTGAAAACAACGTTTCTTCCTAATTCGTATTCGTGCGTACCAGTTCACCAAGAAAAATATCAAACCCTATTCCAATTTATTTTAATAAATATGGAACAAATAGTGTAGGGTATTACATATATTACCACTTTAACCCATTAATTAAATAAGTCATCTAAATTCACCCCCAATTAAATAATTATAGTTACCAAAAAGTCCAAATTTCTAATTTAATTTTTTTTTCAGATAGAGTATTTTATGAAAGAGAGAAGACTCATTCTCAAAATGACCACACGGGTCATTACATTATCCACCACTAAAAATCATGTTCGTCCTCGAACATAAAGTAAAAGAAAGTACCTGAAGCTTCGAAAAGCTGAGGATATTTAGCACGCATGTCGGACTCTGTCTCCCAAGTTGCCTCTCCGACTGAATGGTGCTTCCATTGTACCTTTACTGAAGCTATCTCCTTGGTTCTAAGCTTACGAATCTGCCTATCTAGAATAGCTATAGGCTCTTCCTCAAATGTCAGATCTGGATCCAACTCCACTGAATCGAGTGATAATACATGGGACTCATCCACAACATACTTTCGGAGCATGGAAACATGAAACACGTTATGCACAGCCTATAAGCTAGGTGGTAAGGCTAATCTATAGGCCACCTCTCCAACTCGCGCCAAAACCTCAAATGGGCCAATGAATCGAGGGCTGAGCTTGCCCTTCTTCCCGAATTGCATCACGCCCTTCATGGGCGACACTCAAAGCCAAACGTGATCACCCACCATGAACTCCAATGGTCGAATTCTCCGGTCTGCATAACTCTTCTGCCTGCTCTGGGCTGTCAAGAGTCTACCTTGAATCCTACGAACCTGCTCCATAGCATCTCTAAGCAAGTCTGTGTCTAAGGATTCCATCTCAGCTAAGTCAAACCATCCAATAGGGGATCGACACTGCGTACCATACAAAGCCTCAAATGGAGCCATCTGGATACTGGAGTGGTAACTATTGTTATAGGCAAACTCCTCTAAGGGAAAGTGTTGATCCCATCTAGCACCAAAATCAATAACACATGCTCGGAGCATGTCTTCCAACACCTGGATCGTCCGCTCGGACTGACCATCGGTCTGTGGGTGAAAGGTTGTACTCATATCAAGTCTAGTGCCCAAACCATGTTGTAATGCCTGCCAAAAGTGCGAAGTAAATACTGAACATCGATCCGAAACAATGGATAATGGGACACCATGAAGCCGAACAATCTGACTAATATACAATTGGGCTAGCTTATCCGCTGTGTACCTCACCTTAACTGGAATAAAATGAGCGGACTTGGTCAGTCTATCAACCACCACCCATATAGAGTCATAGCCACCCACGGTGGGAGGTAGACCCACAATGAAGTCCATAGTGATCATTTCCCACTTCCAAGTAGGAATAGGCATCCTTTGACTCACACCTCTAGGCCGCTGGTGCTCACACTTTACCTGCTGGCAAGTCAAACTCTTGGACATGAACTCTACGATGTCCTTCTTCATCTCACACCACCAATAGTACTGGCACAGATCATGATACATATTAGCTGCTCCTGGATGGATGGAATAACTTGAACAATGGGCCTCTTCCAAAATTAGTCTAGTCAGGTCACCCACCTTAGGCACACAAATTTTGCTGCCAATCCTCAATACGCCTTTCGAATCAAGTACCGCCTCCTTAGCTTCACCTCTTAATACCTTGTCTCGAATAATACATAACTTCTCATCCTCAAACTGTCTCTCCCGAATCTGCTCAACCAAGGAAGAATGTGCCTCCATAAAGGCAATAACACCACCATCCTCTGAAATCTGCAACCGTACAAGGCTATTAGCTAGCCTCTGAACATCTCTAGCTAATGGTCGCTCCTCAACTCGGATCGCGGCAAGACTCCCCATACTAGAGGAATTCCTACTCAAGGCATCTGCCACTACATTGGCTTTTCCTAGGTGGTATAAAATAGTCATGTCGTAGTTCTTCAGCAACTCGAGCCATCTATGTTGCCTCAAGTTCAGATCCCTCTGACTGAATATATACTGGAGACTCCTATGATCGGTGAAGACCTCACAATGAACACCATATAGGTAATGACGCCATAACTTAAGCACGAAAACCACAGCCGCTAACTCCGAATCATGAGTAGGATAGTTTTTCTCATGGGCCTTCAACTGTCTTGAGGCATAAGCAACCACTTTCCCCTTCTGCATCAACACACCGCCTAACCCAATGCCAGAAGCATCGCAGTATACAGTAAATCCCATACCTTCCTTAGGTAGCGTCAAAATAGGAGCCGAAGTCAATAAAGTCTTGAGCTTTTGGAAGCTCGCCTCACATTCGTCGGACTAATGAAAATCCACGGCCTTCTGAGTCAATCTAGTCAGTGGAGCTGCAATAGTGGAGAAGCCCTGTACGAACCGTCTGTAATAACCGGCTAACCCCATAAAACTACGAATCTCAGTAGGAGAAGTAGGCCTTGTCCATCCTCTAACTGCCTCAATCTTAGCTGGATCCACTCTAATCCCCTCTTTGGACACCACGTGTCCTAAAAATGTCATAGAACCAAGCCAAAATTCACACTTGGAGAATTTTGCATATAATTTTTCTTCCCGCAACTTTTGAAGTACCAACCTCAAATGGCGGACATGATCTGCCTCGGTCTTGGAATACACCAAGATGTCATCAATGAATACTATCAAAAAAGAATCTAAGTACGGGTGAAACACTCCATTCATCAACTCCATGAATGGTGCGGGGGCATTCGTCAACCCAAATGACATCACCAAAAACTCGTAGTGACCATAACGAGTCCGAAAAGCTATCTTAGGGATATCTAACACCCTAATCTTCAACTGATGATAACCAGACCTCAAGTCTATTTTGGAAAACAATGCTGCTCCTTGTAGCTGATCAAATAAATCATCAATACGGGGAAGAGGATACTTATTTTTAATAGTTACCTTGTTCAACTGCCTATAATCGATACACATCCTCATAGTCCCATCTTTCTTCTTTACAAATAGAACTGGTGCACCCCAAGGAGATACACTAGGGCGAATAAACCCCTTACTCAATAAGTCTTGCAATTGATCCTTTAACTCCTTCAATTCAACTGGAGCCATGCAATATGGAGGAATAGAAATGGGTTTAGTGCCAGGCTCTAAGTCAATAGCAAAATCAATATCCCTATCCGAAGGAAACCAGGAAGATTAGTAGAAAATACATCAGAAAACTCCTTAACCACTGGAACCGTCTCTATAGGAGGTGACTTCATACTGGTATCCCGAATAAAGGCCAAATAAGACATATACCCTTTATCAATCAGCCTCTGAGCACGAATATATGAGGTAACCTTACTGGGATAGGAGCCACTAGTACCCTTCCACTCAATCTGCGGGGCACCAGGTAGCACTAAGGTAACAGTTTTTGCATAACAATCAAGAATAGCATGATGGGGAGAAACCCAATCCATACCCAATATCACATCAAAATCTACCATCCCCAGAATAATCATATCTACCCAAGTATCATACCCGGCCAAGGAAACAAGACAGGATCGATATACTCGATCAACCACTAAGGGTTCACCCACGGGTGTAGAAACATGAATAGGCACGGACATACGATCACATGTCAAATCAAAGTCAGATGCAAAATAGGCAGACACATAGGAAAATGTAGACCTTGGATCAATTAATATAGATGCAGGTCGATGGCAAACTGGGACAATACCTGTGATAACGGCGTCGGAAGCCTCAGCCTCGGGTCTCCTTGGAAAAGCATAATATTGAGCTCCCCTACCACCTTCGACCTGCCCAACACCTCTACCTCCTCCCTAAGGGACTATAGCACCACTAGCACCCCTACCAGAAGTGCGACCACCCCTACTAGTCTGGGCTCTACCTCGACCCTGAGATGGGCACTGCCATGAAAGATGATCTAGATCATCATAAGTATAACATGCTCTCCCGTGCGAAAACCTCTGCGATAAACCTGAAGAACTTGTATAACTACCCCGACTAACCGACCTCTGTTGTGACCCCTGGTAACTTTGACCTGTACTATAGGACCCATGAAGTGTTTGACCATTCTCAGAAGTAGGCATATATGCATGAACTGGTCCTCTACGTTGGAAGGAACCACCTCCTCTATAGGACCCTCTACCTCCAGATGAGGTACCTAAAAACTGACCAAAAGCACGGGCCCTCTTGGGGTTTCCAAACTCTTCTCTCTCCATCAACTCCCTCTCTTTGGCAGCACCCACAATGGACTGGAATGAAGCGCCCTTACGGACGGGTTGAAAAACTGTTGTACGAATGGTATAGTTCAGTCCTCGAACAAACCTGCGAATCCGCTCTGTCTCATCAGGAAGGACAGCCATGGCATGTCTGGACAACTGGTAGAAATGGGTCTCATACTCAGCAACTATAAGACTCTCCTGCCTCAAATTCTTGAACCGTAATCGGCTCTCTTCCTTCACACTCCATGGGATAAAACAGTCATAAAAGGCACTAGCAAACTCATCCCAAGTCATCTGGGGTGACCCAACTGGCCTGGAACTCGTATACACTCTCCACCACTCTCTGGCTGGTCCACATAATTGGAGTGTAGTATAACGAACTCTGTGAGTCTCAGCTAACCTTACTGTCTCCAACAACTCTTGCCACATAGTCAAGAACTCGTGTGCATCCTTAGTCTTCCCACCCTGAAATTGTGGGGGTCCATTTTTCAAAACCTCTCATATCGGCGTTGCTCATCGTCAGTCAACATGACTACAGGTGCACCCTGAGTTCCCCCTACCTGTATACCACCCTCATCAGCTATAGGGCCTACAGGTGGCTGGCCCACCGGATCCTGAACAGTTGGAATCTGATACTGCCTTGGGGTCTGAGAACCTTCAGGTGTACTATTCGCCATCACATTCTGATTAAATCCTTCGAGCGCATCCAATACTCGCATCAAAGTGGTCTGAAGCAATGGTGCAGTAGCAGACTCTTGAGGGACCTGTTCTTCTCTAACATCAATCTGTGGATCAAGAGAAGCCTCTCTAGTACGACCTCTAGCCAGCGCTGCTCCTTGGGCACGACCTCTGCCTGCTGCCACACCCCGACCACGGCCTCTAGTTCGGCCTCTATCTCTACCCCTAGTTGGGGTTCCAACATCAACCTCGGGAAGTGTCTCCCTTCCTCTACCTCTAGCTGTAGTTTTGGTCCTGGCCATCTGTCAGAAAGGACATGTGAAAATTCAATACCAACATAACAGGCATGATACAAAGTGAAAGAACAAAGGGAAAATTTCCTAAAAGTCCTTATAGCCTCTTGAAGATAAGTACAGACGTCTTCGTACCGATCTGCAAGACTCTACTAAAACTTGGCTTGTATACACGTGAGACCTATGAACCTGGGGCTCTAATACCATCTTTGTCACAACCCGAATCCGGGTATGATGGCACTTATCTCAATCCACCGAGATAAGTCAGCCTAATACCCAATGAAAAGTAGATGCGGAAGAAAAGAAAAGAATCAAAATTTAACTTAAGCGAAAACACGTAAAAGAAACTCAACATCCCTCAAGATTGGTTGTCACGTGTACAAGCCACTAATTTATTATCGAAGTACGAAATGAAATACAGTCACAATGTCTTTGTCTCTAGAATAGGACTAAAACATAAGAAAAGAGCAAGAGGTGTCCGCTAGATAGATGTAACAGCTACCTCGACACTCGGAATGATAGCCTCGGATGTAGTGGAAAATGCTAGAAGATCAAGCAGGTCCGGGCTCACAACCTACACAAGTGTGGAAGCAAGGGGTGAGTACCAAACAACATGGTACTCAGCAAGTGGATAACTAAAACTAAGTAAACTTAATAGATACAAGTACTCCTGTCCTCCCAACCGAACCTCCTTAACTACAACCTGCATAAAATCAGCCCAACTCTACACTTGTACAATAACAACAGTAATACAATCCACAAATACTCATCAATAGTCTCGTCAATGAATTATACCAAGTCAAGTTCAGCACACATAGAGCAATATGGGGGTAAGCACAAATTCACAAATATCAGAAAGGTGCAGTGCAATGCAATGAAATAATGTATGTCTGTCCTATCGGTACACATCCACTGAATCACAGTCCGGAACCCATGGGGGACATTTCTGTCCATGTAACCTGCCACGGAACGTGTGGCCCGTCCCCTCAACATATATATCTTGCCACGGAGCATGTGGCCCGACCCCTTTATTTCATAATACCTGCCATAGAGCGTGTGGCCCGACCTCTTTTGTTTTATATCATTTTCAACCTCAACACAATATGTTATAACCAATGCAATTAATTCATATTTATATAATTCATGATAATAACATGACAACAACAATAATTTTTCCTATCTCACATCAATATAGTTATTTCACATGTCCAAAATAAATCCACAATCACAATATATCAATTCCACCAATACATGTCATTATATCACCATTTTATACCCCTCATCTCTATCTTTAAGGTCAATCATACAGTCAATAACCCAGTCCAATTCTCATTACTTCTCAGTACACATAACACGGAAATACAAGCATCTACAAGCTTAAATTGAGGTTTAGAAATTCACTTGACTTAATTAATCAAGCAATCACTCCGGGACTTGAGCCTTCCCTTTTCGTTGGGCCTCCAAATCAACGTAATCTAGTCAAATAAGTAGTCACAATAAGTATTTGAAACTAACATTACCCATATTACCATATGTCTAGCCTAAATCCAAAAATTTATCCAATGCTATAATCGGGTTCCTAATCTTAATGCCAATTAACATATCATCTCTCATATTTTCGAAGCTACACGTCTATGATTAGGTCTCAAATTCTCCAAATATCATAAACCTAATGGTGTTCATATAATACAACACACCTAATATTAAATTATCTATCTCAATATATAAAAACTTAATTTATATTTTGATAACGAAGTAAGAATAACCAAAATTGAAGCCACTGGTCGAAACCAGTGGCAGCAACCAGGTGCATAGTCATCGTTCCCCCACCATAATTAGTATCCAACATACTGCTAAGAAAAGAACAAAAAAAATAACAAAACAAAACATTCACGTATGATAATAGATATAATACCTAATAATTAATTCCTAAGGGTTGTTGTCATCATTAACTATTAACCAAAAGATTCCATAACCTTATTATAATTAGTTATAATGGGCGACAAACTGCCAACTCTAAGAACAACAACCACGAAATTTAAATTATAATATACAAGTGTATGCATGGTGTCACAAATCTCAGTATCAAGTTTAAAAATTCGAGGCTCAATTATTTTTTACCTGAAAACAACGTTTCTTCCTAATTCGTATTCGTGCGTACCAGTATACCAAGAAAAATATCAAACCCTATTCCAATTTATTTTAATAAATATGGAACAAATAGTGTAGGGTATTACATATATTACTATTTTAACCTATTAATTAAATAAGTTATCTAAATTCACCCCCAATTAAATAATTGTAGTTACCAAAAAGTCCAAATTGCTAATTTAATTTTTTTTTTCTGGATAGAGTATTTTATGAAAGAGAGATGACTCATTTTCAAAATGACCACACGGGTCATTACACCACATCAGAAAACAAGGTCATTTTTCATACCCCTGCTCATATCCAGCGTCCTATAGAGGTAAAGGATTTCAAATCTAAGTCATTAACCGATTTAGAAGCACTTCTTGAAAAAAATTAGCAAACTTAAATGCTAAACCTATTGGCATGATAGCCAACTCTCCAATTGAGGACGATATTTCTGAACTTAAGCCATTTAAATCCAAAGGCACTAAAATGAATTCTAAGTTTAAATCCGGTAGTAGATATGCTACTAACCTTCTATGCTAACCTATTATTATCCTCGCCCTACTCCTCAAGATGTTCTCATAGAGGAAAGAGATTGGATCCAAACAAACATATCTTATAGTGGTGATCAAATTTATGAATGGAATGTTGACGGCCTAACTGATAGACAGGTCTCCATTCTTCTACATAGAATGTTAATGTACGCCACCATTTGTAAATCTACAAATCACAACAGTGATCATACCACTTGTAAAATGATAGTGGCAGGATTTACAGGTCAATTATGAGGTTGGTGGGATAATTTTCTAACAAATGATGTCCGTACGACTATAACTTCTTCAATAAAAAGAGAAGTAACAACAGAGGCAGTCATCTTTGAAGAAGGGACATCTCAAAGACCTGTCGAGAATGTTCGACAAGATGTTGTTTATACTTTGGTACTCACCATAGTAGAACATTTTAATGGTAGATTTACCAACCAAAATGAAACCCTTAGGACACTTCTAAATAGACTCCGTTGTAGACATTTAGGAGAATTTAGGTTGTATAAAGACATCTTTTTAAGTTGAGTAATGGACTTGCCAGAAAGCAATAATATTCATTAGAAGACTAAGTTTATAGATGGCCTTCCTCCTTTATTTGCAGAAAGAGTTCGAAAAACTCTACGAGGAACTCATTCTACTATCCCTTATGATATCTTCACTTATGGCCAGTTAATTGGCACTTGCACTCAAGGAGGATTAAATCTATGCAATGAGCTTAAACTAGCTCAGCAATTAAAGGTAAAAAGCAAAATAGAGAAGTCTCAATTATGAGATTTTTGTACTCAATTTGCTATTGTAGGCTCTTCTCATAAATCAGGTAAAAAATTCAAAAAACATCATCGTTCTAGGGAAGATAGAACCTATAAATATCACCGGAGTAAAGAAAAATGTGAGACAAAATGTCACGACCCACTTTTCATCAGGTCATGATGGCACCTACTATAACCCTCTAGTAGGTAAGCCAACCCGTCAACCCAGAACTTCAAGTAATGTGTTTGAAGGCAAAAACTATATAAGAGCATTGAATTATAAAAGTAAATAGAATGAATAAGCGGAAGTAAACCAAAACATATTTTAAATAACTAAAGATCCCTCCCAGAACCTGGAAGTCACAAGTACAGAGCTGCTACAAAATAAAATATGAGTACAAGTCCCAAAAGTGGACCAAAAAGATATAAAACAACTGGCTAGTCTCAGAAGGCAAAAGACGGGCCATCCATTCTGAAGGAGACAAAAGTGATCCAAAAACACCAAGTTATCACTCTCCAAATCTGACTATAACAAGATTGATCTATTCGTGACAGTAGCTAGTGCTCGGTCCTGTATCACGAAAGTAGATGCAGAGTGTAGTATGAGTACCAAGACAACAGGTACCCAGTAGGCATCATAGGCCGACTGAGCAGAAAAGGTGAAAACAATATGAAAAAAAGGAATAAGCCTAAATAGGAATCAACATAAGCATCTAAAGTGAAAAGAGTACTATCTACGAGAGCTACAGCTAACTATACCCAACTGGGCCCCCATAAGCCCAGCCGGGACACTCGTACGCAAGTTAAATAAAAACCCGAACAAACCCCCATAAGTTCACCGAGTACACAGAATAGCTACAACTACCAAGGCTAGAAACCAAGAATATGCGATGTCAGGAACCGAAGTACTGTATCATTTCCAAAACCCAGAATCTCCAAGAGTCAATCAATCTAGGGGTGACTTAGGGGTCGAGGACGGGGCTGGGACCCAGATGCTCCCCCAAATATTCAAAGTGGACAAGGATGGGACTGGGTACCCGGATGCTTGCCATAATACATAAGTGCGGGACTGGATACCCGGATGCTCGCCATAATACATCGGTGCGGTTGAGGCCGGGACTGTATACCCGGATGCTCACCGTTATACATCGGTATGATCGAGGCCAGGATTGGATACCCGGATGCTCGTCATACTAGCAAGTCGGCGGAGGCCGGGACTGAGTACCCGGATGCTCCCCGATAATTCAGAACGGAGGCCGGGACTGGGTACCCGGATGCTCATAGATAATTTATCCCATGGTTTCGAATATATCCTTTCCAACTAATCAACAACAGTATCGAGAATTTCCTCTACAATGTGTCAACTGATATGCCGCCAAAACTTGAACCGGAGCCGAAGCCAAACGATCATGAATTCTAGTATTGCCAACGCATCTCAAAAGTTATGACTATACCGAGTTATGGGTGGGAGTGTTATTAAGAGCAAGGGTATTGCTTAGCTAAGGCCAACTACTAGGCACTAGCCCGCTACACCATTCTACAGGGATCTAAGTCCACCGGAGCGACGCCGGGCATATAAAGCAAGTTTACATCCTATACTAAGGCCAACATACTCCACAGTATCAACAACATGCTCATTCAACTCTCCTTATAATACTAACAAATAACGATAAGATACACATGCTTCTAAATACCTGAAAAACCTAATAACAAGCCTAAAGCATGATTTCTAACACCTATACTAAGGCCAACATACTCCACAGTATCAACAACATGCTCATTCAACTCTCCTTATAATACTAACAAATAACGATAAGATACACATGCTTCTAAATACCTGAAAAACCTGTTAACAAGCCTAAAGCATGATTTCTAACACCTATACTAAGGCCAACATACTCCACAGTATCAACAACATGCTCATTCAACTCTCCTTATAATACTAACAAATAACGACAAGATACATCTGCTTCTAAATACCCGAAAAACCCGATAACAAGCCTAAACATGATTTCTAACACCTGAGATATACAATTAAACTACCCAACCAAAATCCCAACTATTTCAACATGCTTTCACACATTCCAACTCAATCTAAAGAAAGGTAAACCGTAGCCTACCGTAGGCCAAACACGCGGGCTCCAAATCACTGTGCTGGAGCTTTTCCCTTTCGAACGGCCTCGGAACGCTGCCAAGCTGTCAAAAATAGAACCACAACATCGATACGGTCGTTTCGACACTAATTTCATAATTTTTGGAAATGGACCAATTTTTGGGTCGAAAACGGGAATTGTGGGACCCACATACGAAATTCCGGATTTGACCCCCAAAATAGGTTCTAAACGTCAACCCAAGCACACAAATCAGATTTATAACATAATTCGGGGTGGTAAATTACGTAAGATGATCAAAAATCAATTTCCCCATTTTTAAACTAAGAAAACGATATAAGGCAGCCTCTTTACACGTCGATTTATCAAAAACGAAAATCTGTCAATCAAAACAAATTATACCATGACGTTCCTTGCAAAAAACCCCACAATCTAGCCTCAAGAATCACTCAAAACGGAGTTATATTGACCAAGATACACTCTTTCAAAATTCAATAAAATTTCATTCCGAAAATCACTAAATCTGCAGCTAAAAATCAATTTATTACCTTGAACAACGTGCCAAAAACAGATTCTGAAACTTCCAAGATGTTCTCCTTAAATTTCCACTCAAGATAGCCTCTGGAATCACCCAAATCGGATTTATATTGGTCAAGAAATAACTTGTCAAAGTTCTTCAAAAATCCATTTCGGAAATGGACACTGCTGCAAATAATATCACGATTCTTACCTGAATCGAATGCTCCAAATCAGTTTCCAAGCTCCCCAATGCGTTCTCCACGAAAAATCTCACAATTTTACCTTTTGAATCACCCAATTTGGAGCTATATAACTCAAGATAAAGGGTTTTAAAGTTGAGTGAAAACCCAAAAATGTTTATTTTGTTTCTGCATCAGCTTTTTGCTGCAATAGGTGATTTTGGAAAATTCCAAAATTTCCGACGGGGTGCTCGGGATTCGTTCGGAATCCGATAAAAATAAACCAAATATGCTACCCCACTAAATTTGACATTCCGGACTCAATGGCGCATTCAGAATTTCCATACGAGATCATTTTAATAAAAAGTGGGTCCCACACCTAAGAGTCATTTTAAGTCATATTCCACAACGGGCCTCGATATTAGTCCGGAAGCCTCAAAAAGCGAACGAAGGGTCGTTCTAGACCAAAATCAACATTTCGGAACTAACCGCGCTGTCAGAATTTTTATTCGAGCGCATTTTCCAAGAATGTTGACCAAAGTCAACTATAGGCTAAGTTTCAAAGTCAAAAGCGCCAAATAGCCCCAAATTCGTATCGATTGACTCGATAGTCATTCCAACAGTGCTACTAGCCTAATTTGGTCATTCCGGAGCTGATGGAACCTCAGAATTTGAATTCAAGATTTCGTTGGCCCAAAACTCAAAAAGTCGCAACTAAACTAACTTAGGCCTTTAAAATACCAAAATAGACTCGGGACCTCTAAAAATTCAACCAATACATCTTCTAGACAAAAAACCATCTCTTGAATCCAACGGAGTTGTCGGAATTTCATTTCGAGCATCGGAACTCCAAAAGTTGACCAAAGTCAAACCTTGGCTTAAAGTTCCTCAAATTCTCAACTCAAGGCCTCAAATCTTCGTTACAGCTCCAAAACTGATTCCGTAAAGTCTCCTAAGCCTATTTCAACATTTCGGAGCTGCTGGAATCGACAGAATTCCATTCTGAGACTCGTAGCTTCAATTGACCCCAAATACCACTTTTTAACACTTAAAGCTTATGAAACTCATAATTTCCAAACACTTAACTTTTCATAGGATTTTCTAAAAATCAACACCCGGTAACAATTAGAAATGACTCGGGGCATCTAAAGGGAGGGGTAAAATGGTCATTTTACAAAAATTCCAAAAATGACCTTGAGGGTCATTACACAAAAAGAACTCACCGTAAATCTACTAGATTTACAAAAAATTATTCAGAGATCTTAGCAAAATAAAATGCTATGAGTGTGGTCAATATGGGCATGTTGCTCCAAATTATAAATTATAAAAACTAAAAAGCTTAAACCTTGCTGAAGATATTCATGACAAAGTTTATGGTTTATTATATACTTCGGGTTTAGAATCAAATTATTCCTCTGAGACCGAATCAAATACTGAAGAATCTGAAAGTGAAGTTGCACTTATTGATTTTTCTGATAATGAGAATAAAGCTTCTCCTAAATGTTGTGTTAATTGCACAGGTAATAATTGTTCTTGCAAAACTGATGAGTTTTATAAACTACAATCTCAATTTCAAGATTTGAATATGCATACTATCACTTCTAATAATGTAATTAAACTACTGAAAGAAATTTCTGATGAAGAATCTAGGAGAAAAATCATTAATATAGCTTCTGCAACCAGCTCTCAGTCCAATAAAACTAAAACAAAAATTGATATTGATTCAAAACCATACTCTTTAACAGAAGTTTTTGCTTATCTTGATACAAAGACTAATACCACTGTAAGAGATACCTCTTTAGATAATTTGAAATTTGAAGTTGAAAAATTTAAACAAGAAATTAAATTTCTTAAACAAAGTCAGATTATACATAATCATCGGATTTCTCAATTAGAAAACCTTGATCATATAGTATCACCACCTTCTACTGATAAAGGAAAAGGTATTCTTGATGAAAAAGAATACATAGAAGAAATTATTGAAACTCCTAAACCAGATTCATTTTGAGGAATATTACATATTGTAACTGCGCATAGATGGTATATTAAATGTACAATTTTAATTAATAATGAGTTTACTATTACTAACACAACTATGATTGACAGCGGAGCAGATGTTAGTTGTATTCAAGAAGAATTAATTCCTTCCAGATATTTTGAAAAAAACAACACATGCGGTTAAATCTGCATCCGGTCATGCCTTAGATATAAAATATAAACTATCTAACACATATATTTGTCAGAATAAAGTTTGTATTCCTCAGTTTTTCTTATTGGTAAAATATCAAATGCATCCTCCAATTATACTGGGAACTCCTTTTATTAATACTATATATCCTTTTTCTAAAATAGATTCCAAAGGATTTACAGCTAGTTATAAAAACAAGGATATATCCTTTTTATTTATAACTGAACCAGTTACTAGAGATATTAATGCTTTAATTGATATGAAACAAAAGCATGTGAATTCTTTACAACTGAAAATTTACAGTTTAAATATTCTGGATACATTGAAACCTACTAAGTTACAAGAAAAAATTAAATTAATTTCTAAACAATTAGCAATTGACGTTTGTGCTGACCATCGTAGTGCTTTATGGAATAGAAAAAAGCATATTGTCACTCTTCCATACGAAGACAATTTCAGTGAAGATAATATTCCTACTAAATCTCGTCCCTGTCAAATGAATAGTGAGTTAGTGGAATTTTGTAAGAAAGAAATTGACAATCTTCTACAAAGGGGTTTGATTAAACACTCCAAGTCACCATGGTCTTGTACTGCCTTTTATGTTAATAATGCTGTAGAAAAAGAATGTGATATGCCTAGGTTAATAATAAATTACAAACCATTAAACAAATATTTAAAATGGATTAGATATCCTATTCCAAATAAAAGAGATTTATTATCTAGATTATATGACGCCAATATTTTCTCAAAATTTGACTTAAAATCAGAATATTGGCAAATTCAGATCTTTAAAGAGCATACTTATAGAACTGCTTTTAATGTACCTTTTGGGCAATATGAATGGAACATAATGTCTTTTGAGTTAAAAAATGCCCATCTGAATTCCAGAAAATAATGAATAATATTTTAACCCCTATTTGGATTTTATCATTATTTATATTGATGATATTTTAGTCTACTCAAAAACGTTTGAAACTCATATTAAACATCTTGATATCTTCAAAAGAATTGTAATACAAAATGGTTTGGTTATATCGAGGCACAAAATGAGTCTATTTCAAACAGAAGTTAGGTTTCTTGGACATAATATTTGTCAAGGTAAAATCACCCCTATTCAACGGTCAATTGATTTTGCTACAAAATTTCCTAATATAATTACAGATTAAACTATACTTCAAAGATTTTTGGAAAGCTTAAATTATATTTCTCTATTTTATAAAAACTTGTCTATAGACTTATCACCATTATATGAAAGGTTAAAAAAGAATCATAAACTCCCTCGAACTGATAGTCTAACAGAACTAGTAAAATCAGTTAAACTGTCACGACCCGAATCCGGATGTGATGGCACTCATCTCAACCCACCGAGATGAGTCAGCCTAGTAACCAACGAAAAGTAAATGCGGAAGTATTTGAGATAAAGCAAAGTTTAACTTAGTCAAAAATAAATAAATAATCTCAAAATCTCCCAAGAATGGTTGTCATGTGTACAAGCCACTAATGTATTATCGAAGTACGAAAAGAAATACAGTCACAATGTCTTCGTCTCTAGAATAGGACTAAAACATAATAAAAGAGTAAGAGGTGTCCGGCTAGATGGATGTAACAGCTACCTCAACACTCAGAATTGATAACCTCGGTTGTAGTGGAAAACAGTAGAAGATCAAGCAGGTCCGGGCTCACAACCTACACAAGTGTGGAAGCAAGGGGTGAGTACTAAATAACACGGTACTCAGCAAGTAGATAGCTAAAACTAAGCAAAGCTCAATAAATACAAGTACTCCTATTGTAATGACCCATTAGGTCGTTTTGAGTACTAGGACCTTTTATTTCATAAAAGACGCATCCCGTGAATTTTTAATTGGATATTTTGGACTTTTCCATAACTATTGTTATTTAATTGAGGGACGAATTTAAATAACTAATTAAATTTATGGGTTAAAGTGGTAATTTAATTAATACCCTATACCACTTATCCATATTTATTAAATTAAAAGTTAATAGGGATTAGTATTTCTTTTTGTCATACCATAAATTACTGCTACCCTAAGACAGATAGATCAACGACGATGGCAGCATTCAAGTGAGAAATTCTTCATTTTGTGCACTATTTATGCCTATAGTTAATTATTACTAGGATAGATGGCAATCACTATTTGTTAAAAATAGAAGAGAGATGGATGAGTGAATTAATATGGGTTGAAAATTTAGAGAACTGGCAGGCACAAGGAACAAGGGGATAATGATGCCCATGATAAAGTGAAAATCTTTATTTAACTCCATCTGTGTTGGAATATTATACCATCAAATTAAGAATTGGAAGGAATTGAAATAAGAAAATGACTTATATAATAACTTTGTAATGATTTCCAAACATTGGAAAATTGTGACAGTGGGTTGATGGTATAATTCGTAGTCTCTGTATTGTGGTAGTTGCCATAGTTGAAGTATATTATTCGTATTTTTCTTATCAGTCTTCGACAATTTTACAGGTTTTCATTTAATTATCACATTATAATTCATGTTTTGATATATTGAGATAGGTAATTAAATATTAGGTATATTATATTATATTATATTATATTATATTATATGAATATCATTAAAGTTATGTTATTTGGAAGAATTAAGACCTAACCCTAGACTTGAGATATAACTTGGTATCAGAGCTTTAGGTTCATTGATCTCATCACACAAGGACAAGTCTAGTAAAGTCTTGCGGAACGGTACGGGGACACCTTTACTTTTCTTCGAGAGGCTACAGGACTTTAGGAAAACTCCATTCCTTCTTTATTTCATGCTATTACTTTAATCCAATTGGTATCTAGGTGATACAAATTGGTATCTGACCTTCTTCACTTTACTTTCGCAAATGGTTAGAACTAGAGCAACAAGAGCACCTGAGCCAGCCGTTGGGGCTGTAGACAGAGGAAGAGTATCAACGAGAGGCCGTGGTAGAGGTCGTGGAAGAAAGCCCACCAGGGGCAGGGTCCAAACAGCTGGGCCAGCCAGGGAAAGAGCAGCGACCCCTCCACTGGCTGATGAGGTAGTTAGAGATGATGTTGAGGTGGAGGAGGAGCAGGTTCATGAGAGGGAAGCACCACCCCATCCTACTCCAGAGATGATCCACCAGGTTGTCACCTATTTTAGTAGGTTATCCGATCAGGGAAAAGCTCCCCCAGCACCTTATATTCCAGGAGTTCAACATGCAGCTGTTATGGCTCCCCGCATGACTGCGTCCTTAGGAATAAGCATGTTTCCTCAATTGACTACAGGTCCGGTAATGACAAGTGACCAGCATGATCTCTTTGTTAAGTTCTTGAAGTTGAAACCCTCAGTCTTCAGGGGTACTGAATCTAAGGATGCCTATGATTTCCTTGTTGATTATCTTAAGCTATTTCATAAAATGGATATAGTAGAACGATTTGGTGTTGAGTTTGTGACATATCAGTTTCAAGGAGACGCCAAAATATGGTGGCGGTCTCACGTGGAGTGCCGACCAGTAAAGGCACCACCTATGACCTGGGCAACCTTTTCTGACTATTTTATGGAGAAGTATATTCCCCGGACCTTAAGGGATAGGAGGAGAGACGAGTTCCTGAATATTGAGCAGGGGAGGATGTCTGTTGCCGCTTATGAGGCCAAGTTTTGTGCCTTAGCCAGATATGCTACTCAACTTTGCTTCAGTCCAGAGGAGCGAATTTGCCGCTTTGTGAAGGGATTGAGGTTAGATTTGCGAATTCCATCTTTACAAGTTGCTGCTTCAGCAAAATCCTTTCAGGAAGTGGTTGATTTTGTGATAGAGGTAGAGGGGGTGAATCCAGATAACTTTACTAAAGAGACAACATTCAAGAAGTTTCATAAAGGAGGTGAGTTTAGTGGTTCTTACTCCAGAGGGCAAAGTTCTAGAGATTATTCGACCCATCCTATTTAGTCTTCATTGCAGGTTTCAGATGGAGGTCTGTTAAAGACTAGTCAGCCTTTTTCTAACTTTGGGGGTTATCTTCAGTCTTCTTCATCTTCATAAAGACCCACTCTTGACCCTAAGACTTGTTACAGATGTGGTGAGCTTAGACATATCAGAAAATATTATCCAAGGCAGAGTCAGGTTTGGCATGATCAAGGTTATAGAGTCCCAGCAGTTAGTGGTGGAGGCGACGGCTATGGAAGGGGCCGTCATTTTGGAGGACGTAGTGGCCAAGGTCGTGGTGGTCGCCAGTCCGGCTGGGGTAGCAGGCAGGTTGGAACTATTGGAGTACAGCCCGATAAGGGAAATAGTCAGATAGGTGATAGAGCCCATTGTTATGCTTTCCCTGGGAAGTCAGAGGCAGAGGCATCCGATGTTGTTATCACAGGTACTCTTCTGGTCTGCGATAGCGTAGCTTTCATATTGTTTGATCCTGGATCCACATTTTCTTATGTATCTTCCACATTTGCTGATGGACTTAATTTACATTATGACTTACTTGACATGCCTATTCGTGTTTCTATACCTGTTGGTGAGTCTGTGCTAGTTGAGAAAGTGTATAGGTCTTATCTTGTGACTTCTGTGGGGAGCAGAACTTATGTAGATTTGATTATTCTGGAGATGGTTGACTTTAATGTAATCTTGGGTATGACTTGGCTCTCTCCAAATTTTTCTATCTTAGACTGCAATGCTAAGACTATGACATTAGCCAAACCTGGCATGGATCAGTTGGTGTGGGAGGGTGACTATCTTCCCGCCCCAGTTCAGATTATCTCTTTTCTTCGTGCTAAAAGGTTGGTGGGTAAGGGTTGTTTAGCCTTTCTAGCATATCTCAGGGATGACCGTTCTGAAGTGCCATCGATTGAGTCTATTTTGATAGAGCGTGAGTTCATGGATGTTTTCCCCGCAGACTTACCAGGTATGCCACCTAATAGGGATATAGATTTTTGTATTGATCTAGAGCCCGATACTCGCCCTATTTCTATTTCACATTATAGAATGGCCCCAACTGAGTTGAGGGAGTTGAAGGCCCAACTTCAGGAGTTGTTGGGTAAAGGTTTTATTAGACCGAGTGCCTCTCCTTGGGGTGCTCCAGTCTTATTTGTAAAGAAGAAGGATGGTAGCCTTCGTATGTGCATAGACTACAGGCAGCTGAACAAGGTGACTATTAAAAATAGGTATCCCCTTCCTCGCATTGATGACTTATTCAATTAGTTGGAGGGTGCTTGTGTTTTCTCAAAAATTGATTTGAGGTCTAGTTACCATCAGCTGAAAATACGGGCAACAGATGTACCGAAGATGGCTTTTCGAACCACGTATGGTCACTATGAATTCTTGGTAATGTCTTTTGGGCTTACAAATGTGCCTGCTGCTTTCATGAGTCTGATGAATAGAATCTTTAAGCCATATTTGGACCTCTTTGTTATTGTTTTTATTGATGATATATTGATCTACTCAAAGAGCCAAAAAGAACATGAAGAGCATCTGAGAACTGTTCTGGGATTGTTAAGGGAGAAGAGGTTATATGCCAAATTCTCCAAGTATGAGTTCTGGCTTGATTCAGTGTCTTTGTTAGGGCATGTGGTGTCTAAAAATGGAGTGATGGTGGATCCTCAGAAGATTGAAGCAGTGAAGAGTTGGGCAAGGCCCACTAATGTCTCAGAGGTAAGGAGCTTTATTGGTTTGGCTAGCAACTACCGCTGGTTCGTCAAGGGATTTGCTTCTATTGCTTCCCAACTGACTAATCTGACTAAGTAGAAAGTTCCATTTGTGTGGTCGGATGAGTGTGAAGAGAGTTTTCTGAAACTCAAGACCTTATTGACTACTACACCGATTCTTGCCCTGCCAGTAGAAGGTAAGAATTTCATTGTTTATTGTGATGCATAATATTCTAGTTTAGGTGCAGTGCTAATGCAGGAGATGTAGGTAATTTCCTATGCTTCAAGGTAATTGAAGGTGCATGAACGTAATTACCCCACTCATAATTTAGAGTTGGCTGCAGTTGTATTTTCATTGAAGTAGTGGAGACATTATCTATATGGGGTAAGATGTGAAGTGTATACAGATCATCGCAGTTTACAACATGTATTCACTCAGAAAGACTTGAACTTGAGGCAGAGGAGGTGGATAGAATTGCTAAAGGACTATGATATCACTATTCTTTATCATCCAGGAAAAGCTAATGTAGTGGCTGATGCCTTGAGCAGAAAAGCAGGGAGCATGGGGAGTTTAGCTCATTTGCAGGTTTCCAGACGTCCATTGGCTAGAGAGGTGCAAAATCTGGCTAATGACTTTATGAGGCTGGAAGTAACTGAGAAGGGAGTATTTTTGGCATGTGTGGAGGCAAGATCTTCTTTCTTTGACAAGATTAAAGAAAAGCAATTTGAGGATGAGAAACTGAGTCGAATTCGTGATATGGTCTTGTAGGAAGAGGCCAAGGAAGCCGTGATCGATGAGGAAGGCATCTTGAGGATTAAGGGGCGGGTATGTGTGCTCCGTATTGATAATTTAATTCAGACTATTCTTGCAAAGGCTCATAGTTCGAGGTACTCTATACATCCTGGTGCAACCAAGATGTATCGCGATCTGAGATAGCATTATTGGTGGAGCAGAATGAAGCGTGACATTGCTGATTTTGTTGCCCATTGTCCAAATTGTCAACAGGTAAAATATGAACACCAAAGTCCTGGAGGGACACTTCAAAGAATGCCCATTCTTGAATGGAAGTGGGAAAGGATTGCAATGGATTTTGTGGTTGGACTTCCAAAGACATTGGGTAAGTTTGATTCTATATGGGTGATTATTGACAGGTTAACTAAGTTTGCTCACTTCATTCCAGTCAAGGTGACTTATGATGCAGAGAAGTCAGCCAAACTCTATATCCGCGAGGTTGTTCGATTACATGGAGTTTCGGTTTCTACCATATCAGATAGAGGTATATGATTTACTTCTAACTTTTGGAGGACCTTGCATGCTGAGTTAGGTACTAGATTGGATCTTAGTACTGCATTTCACTCTCAGACAGATGGGCAGTCTGAGAGGACAATTCAAGTGCTGGAGGATATGCTTCGTGCATGCGTGATAGATTTTGGTGGTCATTGGGATCAGTTCCTACCCCTGGCAGAGTTCTCGTATAATAATAGCTATCACTCGAGTATTAATATGGTTCCATTTGAGGCATTATATGGGAGGAGATGTAGGTCTCCTATTGGTTGGTTTGATACATTTGAGGTGAGACCTTGGGGAACTGATCTTTTGAGGGAATCGTTAGAGAAGGTAAAAATCATTCAGGAGAAGCTTCTAGCAGCTCAGAGCAGGCAGAAGGAGTATACAGACCGAAAAGTCAGGGACATGGAGTTTTTGGAGGGAGAACAAGTGTTGTTGAAGGTTTCACCCATGAAGGGTGTGGTGAGATTCGATAAGCGAGGTAAGCTTAGTCTGAGGTATATTGGGCCGTTTGAAGTTCTTAAGCGTGTTGGAGAGGTGGCTTATGAATTGGCTTTACCTCCAGGTTTGTCTAGAGTGCACCCAGTGTTTCATGTGTCTATGTTAAAGAAATATCATAGTAATGGTAACTATATTATTCGCTGGGATTCAGTCTTGCTTGATGAGAATTTGTCTTATGAGGAGGAGCATGTAGCTATTCCTGATAGGGAGGTCCGCAAATTGAGGTCAAGAGAGATTGCGTCTGTGAAGGTTCAATGGAAGAATCGTCTGGTTGAGGAGTCCACTTGGGAGATTGAGGCTGATATGCGTGGAACATATCCACATTTGTTCTTCGAGTCAGGTACCCTTTTCTACCCTCGCCCTTCTTTTGACCATTCGGGGATAAACGGTGGGTAAATTGGTATCTATTGTAATGACCCATTAGGTCGTTTTGAGTACTAGGACCTTTTATTTCATAAAAGACGCATCCCGTAAATTTTTAATTGGATATTTTGGACTTTTCCATAACTATTGTTATTTAATTGAGGGATGAATTTAAATAACTAATTAAATTAATGGGTTAAAGTGGTAATTTAATTAATACCCTATACCACTTATCCGTATTTATTAAATTAAAAGTTAGTAGGGATTAGTATTTCTTTTTGTCATACCATAAATTACTGCTACCCTAAGACAAATAGATCAACGACGACGGCAACATTCAGGTGAGAAATTCTTTATTTTGTGCACTGTTTATGCCTATAGTTAATTATTACTAGGATAGATGGCAATCACTATTTGGTAAAAATAGAAGAGAGATGGATGAGTGAATTAATATGGGTTGAAAATTTAGAGAACTGGCAGGCACGAGGAACAAGGCGATAATGATGCCCATGATAAAGTGAAAATCTTTATTTAACTCCATCTGTATTGGAATATTATACCATCAAATTAAGAATTGAAAGAAATTGAAATAAGAAAATGACTTATATAATAACTTTGTAATGATTGCCAAACATTGGAAAATTGTGACAGTGGGTTGATGGTATAATTTGTAGTCTCTGCATTGTGGTAGTTGCCACAGTTGAAGTATATTATTCGCATTTTTCTTATCAGTCTTCGACAATTTTACAGGTTTTCATTTAATTATCACATTATAATTCAAGTTTTGATATATTGAGATAGGTAATTAAATATTAGGTATATTATATTATATTATATTATATTATATTATATTATATTATATTATATTATATTATATTATATTATATTATATTATATTATATTATATTATATTATATTATATTATATTATATTATATTATATTATATTATATTATATTATATTATATGAATATCATTAAAGTTATGTTAATTGGAAGAATTAAGACCTAACCCTAGACTTGAGATATTAGTTGGTATCAAAATTTAAGAATTGATTATAGAGTTGGGGTGAGTTGTTGGGTCTAGGTTAAACATATATAATACTGGTGTCTACGGGTTCATTTGCTTACGAATATGGTATATTTGATAGATTGGAAACGTGAGGGATTGAAGAAAGGGAAATCACTGATGAATTAGCTTGTTTGACTTTGGTTCTTCGATTGAGGTAGGTTATGGTTTTATTCTATATCATAGATAGACTCTTAATAGTGATTGATATTCATTGAGTAATATGTGTGAAATTTACTACGCATTTAATTGTTGTGGTTTGGATGGTTGATATATTGTTATGATTGGTCTAAAATCCCGAGGCCATGAAATCCATAATCTTGAACTTGTCCTATCAAAAATGGTGCCTTGAATAAAGAAGGCTTGATGAAATATTGTTAATGAAGTGGAATGTAATCATAAGAAATGATAAATTAATTATATTTGGATCGGGTGTCACGTTCCGACACAGTATATTTAGATCGGGTGTCATGTTCCAACACGGTATATTTGGATTGGTTGTCATGTTCCGGCACGGTAATATTAAAGGAAAATAAATTAAAATTACTTAATACTACCCAATCTCCAAAAACTCATATTTTAAAAGAGTGTGATGTGGAGGCTTGAGTCCTTATGTGTGATCTTGATATTGTTGACTAGTTATGTAATTGTTCATTGGTTGCCACTTGTTAAGTGTTGTTGTTGATTTTCCACTATTATTTTATGTATATTAATTTCTATTTTGAGTTAGCCGATGATACCTACTCAGTACATGTTGTCCTGTACTGACCCCTACTTGTATTATTTCTTGTTTAATTTTGTGGAGTGCAGCGAGAGTTCCACAGACTTCGACTCGACCTCAGATCTAGTCAGTCTCAAGATCATCGGATTTCAGGGTGAGCTATCCTTCTAGCTCTTGATGGATTCTCTCGGTTATGGCATAGTGTCTTTAGTTTTCGGACACATTTTGTTATTTGTTCATTTTGGTGCTTGATGTTTCCAGACTTAGTTTTAGATTTTAGATGTCCTTGATGTGATGACTTTCAGATTTTGGGAAACGTTATGTAGTAAACTCTTGTGGATTGTTAATTCTTACTTTATAAGTTTGAGCTACCGCGTTGTTGTTATACATTATAAGTTGGGGTTTACATCGTTGGTTTTCCCAGCTAGAAGGTTAAGGGTGGTGCCACTCATGGCCCATTTTGGGTCGTGACACCTATCCTCCCAACCGAACCTCCTTAACTACAACCTACATAAAACCAGCCCAACTCTCCACTTGTACAATAATAACAGTAATACAGTCCACGAATACTCATCAATAGTCTCATTAATGAATCATATCAAGTTAAGTTCAGCATATACAGAGCAATAAAGGGGTAAACACGAATTCACAAATATCAAACAAATGCAATGCAATGCAATGAGATGATGCATGTCTATCCTATTGGTACACATCCGCTAAATTACAGTCTGGAACCTATGGAGGACAGTTCTGTCCATGTAACCTGCCACGGAGCGTGTGGCCCGTCCCCTCAATATAAATATCCTGCCACGGAGCGTGTGACCCGACCCCTTTATTTCATAATACCTGCCACAGAGCGTGTGGCCCGACCCCTTTGTTTCATAATACCGCCACGGAGCGTGTGGCCCGACCCTTTTGTTTTGTACCATTTTTAGTCTCACATAATATGTCAGAACCAATGCAATCAATTCATGTTCATATAATTCACGATAATAACATGACAACAATAATAATATTTCCTATCTCACATCAACATAGTCATTTCACATGTCCAAAATAAACTCATAATCACAAAATATCAATTCAACCAATACATGTCATTAGATCACCATTTTATATCCCTCATCTCCATTTCTAAGGCCAATCATACAGTCAATAACCCAGTCCAATTCTCATTACTCCCTAGTACACATAACACGGAAATACAAGCATCTACAAGCTTAAACTGAGGTTTAGAAATTTACTTGCCTTAATTAATCAAGCAGTCACTCCGGGACTTGAGCCTTCCCTTTTTGTTGGGCCTCTAAATCAACGTAATCTAGTCAAATGAATAATTACAATAAGATTTTCGAAACTAACAACACCCTTATTACCATATGTCTAGCCTAGACCCAAAAACTCACACAAATCTATAATCACGTTTCTAATCTTGATGCCACTTAAGATGTCAACTCTCATATTTTCTAAATTTCAAGCCTAGGGTTAGGTTCTAATTTGCCTAATATAATAAATTTAATGGAATTCATAAAATATAATATACCTAATATTTAATTATCTATCTCAATATATCAAAATTCGGAAACTAACTCATTCTATGTCATTGAAGTCAAATCTGATTTTTTTTTTGATTATGTTCACTCATGATAAAATAAACTCACATGTCAAATTTCAGCTAAAATGGATCGTTATTCGACCCCCAAATCAAGATTTTATGTGAAGAACCCTAGGGTCATATTTTCTTATCTTAGCATTATTCCTCCACCAATATATCCTAAAAATATGTTCATAATCGCATAAAAATTTAATGAAAAGGATGAGAATAATTACCTTAACGCTTTGGAATGAAAATCCCTATTTTTCTCTTCTCCTTTATTTTTCTTTTCCCTTTTCTTTTCTTTCTTTCTCCGTATATTTTTTTTTCCAGTTTCTGGTTCGTTCTTTGTCGCTGTGCCGCCGTTACATCTGATGGCTTAATGCCATCAGATTTTATATTTATATATATTTTTATTATTATTATTATTCTTTTTCTTTTCTACTCAATTATATATAAAAATTTATAAACTCTATCCTTTTCCTTTAATAATTGGTATAGAGTATTAATTAAATTAACACTTTAACCTACTAATTAAATAAATTTTCTAAAATTATCCCTCAACTAATTAACCAAAGTTACCGAAAGGTCTAAAATTTTCAACTTAAATTTATGAAAAAGGTCTTCTATGAAAAGAGGAAGACTCGTTCTCAAAATTACCTAACGGGTCATTACATCATCCACCACTAAAAATCATGTTCGTCCTCGAACATAAAGAAGGAGAAAGGAGAATAACCAACGTTACCAAAAGCCTGAGTTATAATCTTCAAAAGTCAGTTTTCATTCCTTCAAGTGAGCTCCTCATTAAGACTATTACATCAAGATCAACTTCTAAGAACTGAACTTTCGAATAAAACTTTAGCAAATCTATAAATTAGGGATAATTTAGACGTTATAGATTAACCCATTAACCAAACTTTAATCGAAACCCTCTAAACCTCATCATAACCATCAGGATAATCTTTCATCACATAACCACGAGAAAATTCTAGACTAATACCGGCTACAACCAGAAGTGAACTTGAATCAATCACCACACTCATAATGCACAGACTATCACAGATCTTGTTAAGATTCCATTCTCACTACCAAAGCTTCCCACGAGCTTAAGCTATACAAATTTGATCTTTAGGCATTAGGTACTCATTACTGGAGAATATGATTTATCTAACTCAAAGAATGAAATGATTGAATACCCTCCTAGCGAGGGATGCACCCAAGCATACAAAACTTCTAATAACACTATCGAAAATGGTAGATCAGTAATTGTGATTGTAAACAACCCTTAAGAGCGGTAACACTAGACCCATTGGCCCCCAACATTCTACCATACATAGCCAGAATGAGACCCCGATGAGAGTTGAACCTTAAGACTGTCGGACAACTGTAAGTATTCATGGTAGTTCTTCTACAAATTCTTATAAAAAGAATTGTGCATGTAGAATCACACTATTATACTTCAACAATTCCTAACAACACCAAATTTATCACAACTGAAATAACCAAGTTTGCAAAAGCATCCTACCCTATCAAAAGGATATCGTAGGATCGGTACACCAATCAACCACTAGGGCTCCATCCATCGAAGTAGAAACACATGTGGGCATAGGCAGCAAATCATACTTCAACTCATGTCCGAAACAAAATAGATAGTTACCTAAGAATGTACGAAACCAAGATCGAATAACACAAGATACTTCTCTCATAGTACTTATATCAAACATTTTCATTCATCTGACTCCATCACTTTGATTTTTTTGCTACCCACAATCAACCAGTCTGTTCCCCATACCAAAACTTAGAGAAATTTGTGGTCACCTGAATAATTCTATATACTATGAGCACATAGCCTCTATTTACCCTCTAGTGCCTATGTAACACATCAAAATGGTTCGTATAATCTATCAACAGAGTAGTATCAATCCAATTCGATATCCTTAAAACCATGAAGAACTATATCCCATCTTGTAGTTCATCCATAAGTCACCTACCATAATTTGAGAGTCTAACCTTACATAAAATACATAATCTTCGACACCTCACTATTTTTGTTTCAAACCAAAATCAAACCTTCTGAAAAGTCGTTGTTACATCCCTCATAAGTCTGTGTCTAACCAATCGACATTGTATAGTCATATCTGAAAACAAGGGCGAAAATTCGCACAATCTTCAACTTTGAACTAAGGATCTACACATGGTGTCTTATTTCTTATCATTTCTTGGATGCTTCCCATGAAGCAAATTCCAAATACCTTGAACTATTTAATATACCAGACTCTTATTCCTTTTGCTAACTCATTTACCAACCTTATTCTTTTGAATCAAAACTTTAAGTGAAGCCCTTTCTTAGGCCTTTTAATGATCAAAAGCAATAAACTATGCAATCCAACCCTACACAAGTTCTTTCAACTGCTCAATACCCCATGTGATCGATCAATTTTCATCTTGCCAATCTAGACTTTGATGAAACCTACCGCCATAATGTAGACTTAAAATTAACAACTTGAATTTCGAATTTCATCCATGTAATCCAATCCCATTATCTATCAATATTAGCTCATATATTGAAGACCTTTATGAATTCACGTATATTAGCTATCATTGATCACCTCGCCATTGATCTTATTGTATCCTTCGTTAAAAATTAATTATACCAGTTATCAAATTCGAAACCACAAAAGAACTTATTACCACACTTGAGTCAAATGCCTATAGAGTTATTTCTCAAATCTTATCCAATAATCGTTAACCCATATGAATAACACATAACACTGCCATCATAAATAGAGCAAAATAAATAGAACTACTTGTTACTAAATTTAATTTTCCACTCTCTCTGAAGATACATTCGGCCCTTACAACCAGAGTAAATATAATTGTTCTCGCCTTGTTTCGATGGCTAAACTACATTTCACTAATTATTTTCATTTATGAATCTAGATTCTTTTAGTTCTATCCGAGCGGTGTCTTAACACATTCTACGACTTTCCATACCACCACGCCACTCACCAAATAGTAGAAAACCACAATTTAGATACACGCAAGTCATTATTATCATATTGAATCTATTTAACCAAAAATCCTTAAAGTATGATTGTGTCCGTATCATAATCCATCACAAAATCGTATTACCATTATGCTCAATAACCATTGTCATTATCTCGAAGTCAACCTTTTCAATTGACAAGACACCTTAAACCCAGTTATACCAACTAAATCTAATGGAATAACCCAATTTATACGCACTCTCACTAAAATTCTTAATTGCCTTCACACAAGTATACTCACTGCTACTTTCTTTATCCATAAGCTTATCATTCTGTTATTGATCCACTCCTTTGGAGTTTACGGTTAAATTACAAGTCCTCACTTAGAATTCTAGGGATACACTTCACAACCTAAATGCATTAATTATACCAAAATCCATCACTAAGATCTTTCTTATAAACAATGCTTACCCTAGCGTCCGTAGTAACACACTAGTTGGATTTTCAAATGTGAATGCAACATCAAATCTCATCATATGAGAAAATGATACAATTGATAACTCCTTAATTAGTTAGTAATCACACTTGATAATTAATGTATTTATTTTTGTATACCAATAGTGTCACACCGTGAAAGCTTGATAGATCCACTACTAGAATACATCATACCCACCGTAAAGATCATACCTAAATAGTCTACACCTTTCTATCCATTACGTAACTGTCATACATTACCAACACATTTCAGTCTCTAGTCAAAATCGATATCACCCTTCAGTAGGTAAGATCAATAGCGAAAGCAGCACAACTTGTAACCCTAACCAAATAATCAAAAGTACCGAGGTAGTAGACTTATAATAACCCTTCCTGATATACATCCATCCTATCAAGTTGTTGTAGAAATTCTAATCTCGATTAGCGCAAAATCATCCTTATCACTCACTATGTAACTCATTCTTTCACGACGAACTTTACGGTCTGTAGTCTCTGAGGGCAATGCTCACAACATAGTCATTCCCCTAATTATACCATTCTCAATTGTTGAACCACTTCAAATATCAGGTAGGCCAAACAAGCATCATTCTCGATTCTTAACCACTATCCAGAAATATAAGACTCATATAATCCTTCATACCATTGTTCCTCTTCCTATACCATATCCTCAAATTACATTATTGAACCATAACCTTACTTACTCTTTTAAAATCGCCGTGCATTACAAATCTCACCATACACTCTTTCTATAAGTTTATTACTTCCACCTCCAAATTAGACCTAGACCACGTGATGACCTTTCAACTATACGCACATAAAATCAGGCAAGAGTCACCACTATATATGAGAGAACAGAGTGGGGCAATAGAAAATAGATCGGATCAAGGACGCACGATAGAGAATCAAAAGGTGAAGATATTTCCTAAAAGTCCTCATAGCCTCTCAAAGATAAGTACAGACGTATCTGTACCGATCCTCAAGACTCTATTTAGACTCGGCTTGTATACACGTGAGACCTATGAACCTGGGGATCTAATACCATTTTGTCATGACCCGAATTCGAATGTGATGGCACTCATCTCAACCCACTGAGATGAGTTAGCCTAGTAACCAACGAAAAGTAAATGCGGAAGTAATTGAGATAAAGCAAAGTTTAACTTAGTCAAAAATAAATAGATAATCTCAAAATCTCCCAAAACTGGTTGTCACGTGTACAAGCCACTAATGTATTATCGAAGTACGAAAAGAAATACAGTCACAATGTCTTCGTCTCCAGAATAGGACTAAAACATTATAAAAGAGTAAGAGGTGTCCGCTAGATGGATGTAACAGCTACCTCAACACTCAGAATTGATAACCTCGGCTATAGTGGAAAATAGTAGAAGATCAAGCAGGTCCGATCTCACAACTTACACAAGTGTGGAAGCAAGGGGTTAGTACTAAACAACACGGTACACCGCAAGTGGATAGCTAAAACTAAGCAAAGCTTAAAAAATAGAAGTACTCCTATCCTCCCAACCGAACCTCCTTAACTACAACCTGCATAAAACCAGCCTAACTCTCCACTTGTACAATAATAATAGTAATACAGTCCACGAATACTCATCAATAGTCTCATTAATGAATCATATCAAGTTAAGTTCAGCATATACAAAGCAATAAAGGGGTAAACACGAATTCACAAATATCAACAAAATGCAATGCAATGCAATGAGATGATGCATGTCTGTCCTATTGGAACACATCTGCTGAATTACAGTCCGGAACCCATGGGGGACAGTTCTGTCCATGTAACCTGCCACGGAGTATGTGGCCCGTCCCCTCAATATATATATCCTGCAATGGAGCGTGTGGCCCGACCCCTTTATTTCATAATACCTGCCATGGAGTGTGTGCCCCGGCCCCTTTGTTTCAAAATACCGCCACAGAACATGTGGCCCGACCCCTTTTGTTTTGTATCATTTTTAGTCTCACATAATATGTCAGAACCAATGCAATCAATTCATGTTCATATAATTCACGATAATAACATGACAACAATAATAATTTTTCCTATCTCACATCAACATAGTCATTTCACATGTCCAAAATAAACCCATAATCACAACATATCAATTCCACCAATACATGTCATTAGATCACCATTTTATACCCCTCATCTTCATTTTTAAGGCCAATCATACAGTCAATAACCCAGTCCAATTCTCATTACTCCCTAGTACACATAACACGGAAATACAAGCATCTACAAGCTTAAACTGAGGTTTAGAAATTTACTTGCCTTAATTAATCAAGCAGTCACTCCGGGACTTGAGCCTTCCCTTTTCGTTGGGCCTCTAAATCAACGTAATCTAGTCAAATGAATAATTACAATAAGATTTTCGAAACTAACAACACCCTTATTACCATATGTCTAGCCTAGACCCAAAAACTCACACAAATCTATAATCACGTTTCTAATCTTGATGCCACTTAAGATGTCAACTCTCATATTTTCTAAATTTCAAGCCTAGGGTTAGGTTCTAATTTGCCTAATATAATAAATTTAATGGAATTCATAAAATATAATATACCTAATATTTAATTATCTATCTCAATATATCAAAATTCGGAAACTAACTCATTCTATGTCATTGAAGTCAAATCTGATTTTTTTTTTGATTATGTTCACTCATGATAAAATAAACTCACATGTCAAATTTCAGCTAAAATGGATCGTTATTCGACCCCCAAATCAAGATTTTATGTGAAGAACCCTAGGGTCATATTTTCTTTTCTTAGCATTATTCCTCCACCAATATATCCTAAAAATATGTTCATAATCGCATAAAAATTTAATGGAAAGGATGAGAATAATTACCTTAACACTTTGGAATGAAAATCCCTATTTTTCTCTTCTCCTTTATTTTTCTTTTCCCTTTTCTTTTCTTTCTTTCTCCGTATATTTTTTTTTCCAGTTTCTGGTTCGTTCTTTGTCGCTGTGCCGCCATTACATCTGATGGCTTAATGCCATCAGATTTTATATTTATATATATTTTTATTATTATTATTATTCTTTTTCTTTTCTACTCAATTATATATAAAAATTTATAAACTCTATCCTTTTCCTTTAATAATTGGTATAGAGTATTAATTAAATTAACACTTTAACCTACTAATTAAATAAATTTTCTAAAATTATCCCTCAACTAATTAACCAAAGTTACCGAAAGGTCTAAAATTTTCAACTTAAATTTATGAAAAGGTCTTATATGAAAGGAGGAAGACTCGTTCTCAAAATTACCTAACGAGTCATTATATAAACAGCGGGTAAAATCCTTGCCTTGTTTAACATTGGCTAACCCAGCTTGGTCAAAAATTATTGAAACGGATGCTTCTAATATTGATTATGGAGGAATACTTAAACAAGTAAATCCCAACGATAAATATGAATATCTTATAAGATTCCATTCAGGTAAATGGACCGAGGCCCAACACAAATATGCAACAGTGGCCCATGAAATGTTATGTATAGTTAAATGTGTTTTAAAATTTCAGGATGATTTATATAATCAAAGATTCTTGATTAAAATAGACGCCCAATGGGTAAAATACATGTTTGATAAAGATTTTAAGCATGATGTTTCAAAATTAATATTTGCTAGATAGCAGGCTCAGTTAGCCCCATTCGACTTTGATATTCAGTATATAAAGGGAATTGATAATTCTGTACCAGATTGTTTATCTAGGGAATACTTGACAAATTAATCATGCATTATTTTGCAGCTTTCTTTGAAGACAAAACACTTATAACAATCTTAAAGGCTATCCCTTTAGGAGAAGATATTCAAACCAAGATTCTGGATAAAATTGTAGAAAATATTATCAAAAAAAAAATGGAATCATTTCATTTCTCTATTCATTCCTATGAGGAAGATGAAGGTCCCTACTATCTTGATACATATGATTTCTTTGAATATCATTAATAGTCTATATTTGCAGATATGGCAGACCCACTGTGGTCTATAATCAGAAGTAAAAATACTACTCGAGGTAGAGGCAGGGGAAGATCGGCCCCTACACAAAGGCCATCATATGGCTCATCATCATCATCTAGCAATTTTTCTGTTCTAAGAATGGGTAACAAGAGTTTGATAAACTCTAAAGTCGGTGAAACCTCTTCATCAATCCAGAAGGAAGATATTTCTTCAATCAATCTGGAAGATATTCTAGAAGAAAATCCATTATATAGACAACTGAAAGCATACTTGGAATCAAAAAAGCAAAAAGATACTTTTGCTACAATAATAAAAGAAATCGATGATAACAAGAATTATGAAGAAGTACCCACAAAAGAAATAATATTTCTTTTAGAAAATTCTGATATTCAGAGGCAAGATGAACCCTGGAAGATTTTCCAACGATACTTGGTACGGGGATTATATTTCCGAGGAGAGTCATACAAAACTCGAACATATTATGAAACAATCTTGATCAAAACAGGAAGTGCTGACTTCCAACATTTTACCACAGAAGAGAACGTTTATAACTTCTCAAAAGTCATTATCAGACAGATTATATCTGTTGAAGAGTGGGGAATCTCCACAATGAATGAACGACAGGTTTGTGTTAATAACATGAACATCAATCTTACTTATTGGGATTATATCCAAGCCTTTCACAAAGTTTTCTATTACAATAATGATAAACATAAACACACCTGGTTCATAAAGGTTTGTTCAAAGATTTTTGAAGGACCAATTCCAAATTGGTTCATAAGATGGTGGACATTCCACGGTCCTACGATAAAAATTTTACTGCATATCTATCTTAACTTCTATAAAGAATGGAGCAAAAATTTCTCCATTTTTAACAGAATTATACTTAGCTGATCATGTAACCAATCTCAATAAAATCGATCAGATGTATTTCTTTATTGAGTTTTCTATACCATGGATCCATAAATGGCTTCCAGATATGGGATATACCCCAGATGAAAAAATACCATGTCTTTATCGTGTGTATTATAATAATTTTTGGGATAAATTAACAAGAAATGATCCCAAAACTAAACA
>NC_077242.1:58927596-59025096 GCF_947179165.1 Solanum dulcamara
ACCGTCCACAGAACGTGTGGCCCATCCCCTCAACATATATATATCTTGCCACGGAGCGTGTGGCCCGACCCCTTTTGTTTCATATTATTTTCAGTCTCAACACAATATGTCAGAACCAATGCAATCGATTCATGTTTATATAATTCACGATAATAACATGACAACAATAATAATTTTTTTCCTATATCACATCAACATATTAATTTTGCATGTCCAAAATAAACCCATAATCACATCATATCAATTCCACCAATACACATCATTAAATCACCATTTTACACCACTCATCTCCATCTTTAAGGCCAATCATACAGTCAATAACCCAGTTCAATTCTCATTACTCTCCAGTACACATAACATGGAAATACAAGCATCTATAAGCTTAAACTGAGGTTTAGAAATTCACTTGCCTCAAATAATCAAGCAATTACTCCGAAACTTGAGCCTTCCCTTTTCATCGGGCCTCCAAATAAGTATAATCTAATAAAATAAATAACCACAATAAGAATTCGAAACTAACAACACACATATTATTATATGTCTAGCTTAGACCCAAATTCTATAGTCAATTTCCTATGTCTCAAGTTTAGGGCTAAGCCTCAATTTCTTCCAAAAATGTAAATCTAATTATATTCAGATAATATAATACACCTATTATTTAATCACTTATTTCAATATATCAAAACTCAATTTCTAATCTAATAATGAAATAATAATAATTTAAAGTGAAGCCACTGATTACGAACCAAGTGACAGAACCCATGATCTGAAATACCTCCTACCCTTTTTAATCTAATACCCAATTATACGTGACATGCCTTCCAACTATTGGCACCATAATAATTACTCCTTTTAACATTGCCATATCGTCAACCCAACAATAGTAATTACAACCAAAACCTTCCCCACTTCTCTGTCAATAATGACAATGGTTTTTAAGAGGATGAAACACAATATCCAATTGAAAATAGGTAAGGAAATTTACGGACAGAATAACAGAAATAATAAAGAAAGAGACCAAATGCACAATTCCCTATAAGTATGTCATTTCAATGGTCACCTCTCATTATTTAATAGGATATTGACTAGTCATCATAACCCATTAATATATCACCATTAATTACTAGAATTCCATGGAAAGATATATCTATTTGGTACCTGAAGCAGTTTTCTCATGAGGCTCTTCAGTCTTCTTCCGCAGCGACGGTTCTTGATTTTTTTTCCTTCTAATTTAATTAGGTTTTAGAAGTGATAACCCTGATAGTTTAATAAATAAAGTATTTTAGAGTATTAAATGATTTAATATTTTAACCCACCAATAAAATTAATTATTTAAAATTACCCGTCAATTAATTAACCGAAGTTACCAAAAGGTTCAAAATTTTTCAACTTAGATTTACAAAAAGGGTCTTCTATGAAAGCAGGAGGACTAGTTCTAAAAATAATCTGATGGGTCATTACATTATCCACCACTAAAAATCATATTCGTCCTCGAACATAAAGTAAAGAATTATACCTGAAGATTTAAAAAGATAGGGATATCTGGCGCGCATGTCAACCTCTATCTCCCAAGTCGCCTCTCTAACTGAACGATGCTTCCATTGTACCTTCACTGAAGCTATCTCCTTAGTTCTAAGATTACGAACCTACCTATCTAGAATAGCTATAGGCTCCTCATCAAAGGTCAGGTCTGGACCCAACTCTACTGAATCGAGTGATAACACATGGGACTCATCCGCAACATACTTCTAGAGCATGAAAACATGAAATACATTATACACAATCGATAAACTAGGTGGTAAGGCCAATCTATAAGCCACATATCCAACTCGCGCCAAAATCTCAAATGGCCCAATGAATCGAGGGCTGAGCTTGCCCTTCCTCCTGAACTGCATCACACCCTTCATGGACGACACTCGAAGCCAAACGTGATCTCCCACCATGAACTCCAATGGACGAACTCTCCGGTCTGCATAACTCTTCTGCCTACTCTGGGCTATCAAGAGTCTACCCTGAATCCTACGAACCTGCTCTATAGCATCTCATATGAGGAATCATTTCTGGGGAATATTTGGACAATTGAATAAACTTCAAACTATACTCTTTCACAGTCATACTCTCTTGCTTGAGGTTCACAAACTCCTCGATTTTTGCTTCACGTAGCTCTTGGGGAAAAAAGTTATCAAGAAATGCTCTTTCAAACTCATCCCAAAGAACAGGCTCTGCATCTTCACCTCTACTTTCTTCCCACTGGTTATACCAGACATTTGCCACATCCTTGAGTTGATAAGACACCAACTCAACCCCTTCGATCTCTGTAGCATGCATCGCTTTTAGTATCTTCCACATCTCATCAATGAAATTTGGGGGGTCTTCATCAATGTTGGAACCCGTGAAGACCGGTGGATTCATTCTGAGAAAATCTCTGATCCTCGTGGCAACAGACGTCTCTTGATAACTAGAGCTAGGAGTTGGTGAACTTTGGCTACTATTTTGAGCAGCCACCAACTGGGTGAGCATAGCAATCGCTCCTTGGAAATCTTCCTCAAAGGTAGGAGTAGTCTGAACAGTAGGTACTTGGGGTACCTCAGTAGACCTTGCAGGTCATCCCCTAGTTCTCTGTGGAGGCATCAATGACTGTGGAACCTCAGTGCTGGCAGCGTTCCTCTGACTAAATGAATGTTTAGGAGGCATGTCTAAAACGTGTAAATGCACGAATTAGAAAGAAAGCTTTTATAGAGTTAAACTCTATCGCACGAACTCAGACTATGAAAGAAGTGAAATAATTCCTAATGTCCTATAGCTTCCTGATTATAAGTGTGGTGCACGACACACCCATAAACAAGACTCTACTAGACACGGCTTCATAGAAACCCTAGGACTCTTGAACTCTGTGCTCTGATACCTGGAGTGTCATGCCCCGAAAGGGTACCCTAGGCGTGGCCGGCACTCAGAAACCATTTCTGGCTTTCGAGAGAACAACTTGGTCTCATTTCTTATTTATTCATCAGCGGAAGATTTAAGAATACTAATGTGGGCTTTTCATCATCAAAGGAAAAATAGATAATTCTTAGAAGAAGTAGTTTCTAAGGAGAACTACTCCGATTACATCATCAAACTCTATCTATGAAGCCTATAATACTCTTAGATGGTGCCAATGACATGTTCATGTCTACCTCAAAAGAAACATCACACTCAACAATAATAAATGGATAAGGAGTTCCTTCGAATACAAGAAGGACTCACCAAATAGCTGAAAAGAAATGATCTTCAACGATGCGCCTGTTGAGGATCTCTAACACCTGTATCTGCATCATAAAACGATGCAGGTCGAATGACGTCAGTACGTGGAATGTATGAGTATGTAAAATGGCAAGAAGATAAGGACAGATATCAAGAAACTCCTCTCAAGAAAACTCAGCTCAGAACTCAACATCATCTCAACATGAATATGTAATGCAAGTTTAAAATATAATAATAAAAATAATAGTAATAAAGAATGCTTACTCAGTTGGGAGTTTCTCTAACCGACAACCATCACTTATGAGCTAGCGATGATATAACGAAGCGATGTCATTGCCACATCCATCCAATACCTTGCCAGGGTAAAGGACATCACCATCTTGGATCCACTCATCAAAGTCCTCTTTTTGGGACTTAAGAGGCATAGCCTCTATCCTACGCTGGCTACGTAGTTCTTTGGTTTGAGTCAATTAAACTCTTACCCAACTCGGTGCTCAATACTACTCCCAAAATATGTGCTCATATTAAACTCATCATCTAGTCTCATTGGACTTTAATTTAAATCATCAAACTCATCTCATTTCATGTTCATCAATCATTATACTTCCAAAAACATCATTTACATCTCATCAAAATATCTTGCTCAAAATATCATTTTCTCAAATTCATTCAAATTCAACTCTTTTGCTCTTTCAAAATTCAATAAAATACATATATAGTATTAATCATTTAACTCTCTTTTTATCAGTGAAAATAATAAAAAGCCAACCTCTTTACTCAAAACATGTGTAAAAATATTCATGAACATCAAATTAATTAGGATTAATGGGAAAGTAGCCATGAACAACAATTCCAATAATATGAGAGATAAGAATAATAATAATATTAATGCATAATATATCAAACTCAATAGAAGAAGAATTATTTCATTTAGAATTCAAAATTTGGATAAAACTCAACTATAACTCAATTATAATGAATTTAAATATTGGGCGCATGGATGAACTCAATCCAATGCTATGAAAGCCTTACATACCTTAAATCCGAAGGTTTACTCCGAATTTGAACACTTTTGGACCCCTAGCTTTTTCTTCTCGCCGGAGCATTTTGTGTACTACCCACAGTATAAGAATAACTGGAGTAGTATTTTTATACTACTAAAACTAAAACTATATTTGAGAAGAAGTATATAGAGAGAAGAAATGCTTAAGAAAGCTTGATGAATAAAATGAGGAAATAAGGTGGGTATTTATAGGTGGGAAAGAGGGAACTAACAATAAATAAAATAATTATATAGAAAAATCTAAAAATTTAATGGAATATATTGATGTCATGGATGATGTTAAATGGAGGACAATTTATGTATTGCATGATGTCAAATGCATCTAGATGTTTCCATGGTAGGTAAGATGAGTTCTTTTTAACAGAATACTCTTTTTCGAAGCTGCGTTTGAATAAGATAAATTCCTTATTAGGATTTTGTATCTTCATAAGAATTTTAGATATGGAAGTATAGTTTCATATCGTTCAAGAATCAACCAATTTGAATCAACCTATAGTGAGATATGAATTTTCTTCTATAAATACTCAATTAAGTCACAACACTATATCTTACAAAGATTAATTTATTTGATCTACTTATACTCCTAATATTAAGATGTGTTCTTCATGAAAGTTGTAGGTAAGGATGTTGTGGTTACCTAGAAATTTGAATTACCTAATTTGGAGCAACCTATGAAAAGTTATGCCCAAAATACAGAGGCTATATTATTTTCGTCGAGAATTGAAATACCGACATACAATATTTTAGGAGTTGTTACAATATCTCCACCTTGGGATCATTAATCCTTGAATGAAGATGAAAATAGGAGACATAAAGAATGAATATCATCAATACATAAATTTCTCAAAAACTCTGATACTCAAATGGTCAATGACTCAAACTCAAGAATAAACATCGATTTAAAGGTAGAAATAAGGAATATTACCTTGAATATCGTTATCAGAAGGCACAAATAGATGAGGATAGTTAGCCTTCATATCTTCTTCAGCTTCCCATGTAGCCTCTTCAACAAATTTATTTTGCCATAGGACTTTGACAGATGCCACTTTCTTAGTTCTTAATTTGCGAACCTGACGATCAAGAATTTGAACTGAAATCTCTTCATAACTCAAACTCTCTTTCACCCCAATGCTCTCAGCTGGGACAACAAGTGAAGGATCTCCCAAACACTTCTTAAGCATAGAGATGTGAAACACGAGATAAATAGCAGCTAATTCTGGGGGCAACTCCAATTCATAGGCTACATTACCTACCCTCCTCATAATCTGATAAGGACCAATGTAGCGGGGACTAAGCTTTCCTTTCTTTCCAAATCTCATCACACCCTTCATGGGTGAAACTTTTAAGTATACCCAATCGTATACTTTGAACTCCAAATCTCTTCTTCTAACATCAGTGTAGGATTTATGGCGACTTTGAGCAGTCCTCGACCTCTCTTGTATGGTTTTCACCTTCTCCATAGCTTGGTGAACCAAGTCTGGTCCAATCAACTCAGCTTCACCAACTTTAAACCAACCAATTGGTGATCTACATCTCCTCCCATACAAAGCTTCATAAGGAGCCATTTGAATACTCGAATGGAAACTATTATTGTATGCAAACTCAATAAGAGGTAAATGATCATCCCAATTACCTTTGAAGTCAATGACATAGGCTCTTAACATATCCTCCAAAGTCTGTATCGTACGCTCTGCGTGGCCATCTATATGCGGATGAAAAGCAGTACTAAGGTTCACTCTTGAACCCAAACCCTTATGAAATGACTTCTAAAACTGAGCAGTAAATTGAGCTCCCCTATCAGAGATGATAGAAAAAGGAACTCCATATAGTCTAACAATCTCTCTAAGATACAATTTGGCATAATCCTCTGTAGTGTTCGTAGTCTTAACCGGCAAGAAATGGGCCGATTTGGTCATCATATCCATAATCACCCAAATAGAGTCATGTTGTTTGCGGGTTCGTGGTAAACCGGTAATGAAGTCCATATTGATCATTTCCCACTTCCATTCTAGGATCTCTATATTCTGAGCTACTCCACAAGGCCTTTGGTGCTCAACTTTAACTTGTTGGCAATTTGGGCACTTGGACACAAACTCTGCTATATCTTTCTTCATTCCACTCCACCAGTATACTTCTCTCAAGTCATGATACATCTTTATTGAACCTGGATGGATGGAATACTTAGAATTATGGTCTTCTTTCATGATTCTCTCCCTAATACCATCAACACTTGGAACATATAATCTTTCTTGATATCTCAACACTCCATCTCCCCCTTTGGTAAAAGCCATTACCTTTTTCTTGTGAACCTCATCCTTCAGTTGAAGAAGAATAGGATCCTGATCTTGCTTTTCTTTCACCTCTGCAACTAGAGATGATTCAGCTCTATTTTGTACTATTGTACCTCCCTCACTAGAGTCAATAGGTTGAACTCTCAAACGCGCAAGTCTATGCACTTCCTTTGCCAACTCCTTCTTTTCCTCTTCCACATGAGTTGTACTCCCCATAGATAACCTGCTAAGAGCATCAGCAGCTACATTTGCTTTACCTGGGTGGTAGAGAATGCTCATATCATAATCCTTGAGCAACTCTAGCCATCTCATCTTCCTCAAATTCAGCTTCTTCTGGTTGAATACATACTGTAAGCTCTTATGGTCTGTGAACACATCCACATGTACACCATAAAGATAGTGACGCCAGATCTTAAGAGCAAATACCACAGCTGCTAACTCAAGGTCATGAGTGGGGTAGTTTCTCTTATAAGTCTTAAGCTGCCTGGAGGCATAGGCAATGACCTTACCTTTCTACATCAATACACATCCCAAACCAACTCTTGAAGCATCACAATAGATTACAAAACCATACGTTCCTTCGGGTAGGGATAGTACTGGAGCAGTAGTCAATCTAGCTTTCAACTCTTGAAAACTTTTCTCACAAGCATCAGACCATTGAAACTTAGACTTCTTCTGAGTCAGCTTAGTCAATGGTGAGGATATGGATAAAAATCCCTCAACAAACCTCCTGTAGTAACCAGCCAAACCTAAGAAACTCCTTATGTCGGTTGGAGAGGTGGGTTGGGGCCAGTTCTTAACTGCCTCAATCTTTTGAGTATCAACTTGGATTCCATCCCCAGATATAATATGACCTAGGAATGCTACAGACTCAAGCCAAAACTCACACTTTGAAAACTTAGCATACAACTTCTCCTCCTTAAGAGTTTGAAGGATAATCCTAAGGTGATTAGCATGCTCACTCTTACTTCTAGAGTAGACCAAAATATCATCGATGAAGACAATTACAAATGTATCTAGGTATGGCTTGAATACTCGGTTCATGAGGTCCATAAAAGCTGCTGGAGCATTTGTCAATCCAAAGGACATAACAAGAAACTCAAAATGACCATAGCGGGTTCAAAAAGCCGTCTTTGGGATGTCACATTCTCTCACTTTCAACTGGTGATAGCCTGATCTGAGGTCTATCTTAGAGAAGCATGTGGCACCCTGAAGTTGGTCAAATAAATCTTCTATTCTGGGGAGAGAATACTTGTTCTTTATGGTGACCTTGTTTAGTTATCGGTAATCAATGCATATTCTAAGGGACCTATCTTTCTTTTGCATGAATAGGACAGGAGCGCCCTAAGGTGAGACACTTGGCCTAATAAACCCTATATCTAGGAGGTCTTTCAGCTGTTCTTTCAACTCTTTCAACTCAGCAGGAGCCATCCTATAAGGAGGAATAGAGATAGGTTGTGTATCAGGAAGGACATCAATACCAAAGTCTATCTCTCTATCAGGAGGGATTCCGGGGAGGTCCTCAAGAAAGACTTCAGGAAACTCATTTCACAATGGGAACTAACTCAAGAGATGTAGCTTGATCCTTAATATTTTTGACTCGGACTATATGATATATACATCTCTTGGAGATTAATTTTCTAGCCTTAAGGTAGGAAATAAATTTACCCCTAGGCATTACAGAACTCCCCTTCCACTCTAAGATAGGCTCGTTTGGAAATTGAAACTTGACAATTCGAGTCCTACAATCAACTGAAGCATAACAAGAATAAAGCCAGTCCATGCCAAGAATCACATCAAAATCAACCATGTCCTACTCAACTAAGTAAGCCATAGTATCTCAGCTAAGATAGACTCACCAATAGGAGTAGACACGCTGAAAGGCTCAAGAAGACACTCAGGAAGGATCTCAAATTTACTAGCTAAGTAAGGAGTCACAAAAGATAATGTAGCACCTGGATCAAGTAATGCATACACATCAAAAGAAAGGACCCGGAGCATACCAGTAACAACATCGGGTGCATTCTGTTGGTCTTGGAGACTACCCATAGCATACAGATGGTTGGTTCCCCCACCTGCACTTGAAGTTGTACCTCTATGATTACCTCTATTCTGTGGAGCTGCAGAAGAAAACTGATCTCTACTACTTCCATCACCCTGCCTCTTTGAAGGACACTCATTCTGGAAGTGACCTATCTTTCCACATCCGTAGCAAGCATTGGTGCCCACACGACACTCTCCCAAATGGAGCCTCCCACATCTAGCACATGGTGGTTTTCCTCTATAACCTTGATCCATACTTAATTGGGACTGAGAACCTTGAGATTGAAAATTTTGGTGACTTAGCGATCTCTGATCATACCTGGTATTAGGTGTAAAAGCATTTGTTGGGGAAGGTGCATAATTGGAAGGCCTTTTCTGAAAGAAAGACTTATTACCCTTCCCTTGCTTCTGCTCATTCTCATGCCCAGCAGACTTAGCCTTCTTGCTTAGGTGTTCTTCTCGGGTTTTTTTATTGTCATCCTCAACTTGCTGAGCATACACCATCAATCTAGAAAACTCCATGTCAGAAATCATTAGCATTGCCTTACATTCTTTCTTTACATGTTTGCCTATGCCAGAGACAAACTTCCTCATCTTAGACCTCATATGAGGAATCATTTCTGGGGAATATTTGGACAATTGAATAAACTTCAAACTATACTCTTTCACAGTCATACTCTCTTGCTTGAGGTTCACAAACTCCTCAATTTTTGCTTCACGTAGCTCTTGGGGAAAAAAGTTATCAAGAAATGCTCTTTCAAACTCATCCCAAAGAACAGGCTCTGCATCTTCACCTCTACTTTCTTCCCACTGGTTATACCAGACATTTGCCACATCCTTGAGTTGATAAGACACCAACTCAACCCCTTCGATCTCTGTAGCATGCATCGCTTTTAGTATCTTCCACATCTCATCAATGAAATTTGGGGGGTCTTCATCAAAATTGGAACCCGTGAAGACCGGTGGATTCATTCTGAGAAAATCTCTGATACTCGTGGCAACAGACGTCTCTTGATAACTAGAGCTAGGAGTTGGTGAACTTTGGCTACTATTTTGAGCAGCCACCAACTGGGTGAGCATAAAAATCGCTCCTCGGAAATCTTCCTCAGAAGTAGGAGTAGTCTGAATAGTAGGTACTTGGGGTACCTCGGTAGACCTTGCAAGTCGTCCCCTAGTTCTCTGTGGAGGCATCACTGACTGTGGAACCTCAGTGCTGGCAGCGTTCCTCTTACTAAATGAACGTTTAGGAGGCATGTCTGAAATGTGTAAACGCACGAATTAGAAAGAAAGCTTTTATAAAGTTAAACTCTATCGCACGAACTCAGATTATGAAAGAAGTGAAATAATTCCTAATGTCCTATAGCTTCCTGATTATAAGTGTGGTGCACGACACACCCATAAACAAGAATCTACTAGACACAGCTTCATAGAAACCCTAGGACTCTTGAACTCTGTGCTCTGATACCTAGAGTGTCACGCCCCGAGAGGGTACCCTAGGCGTGGCCGGCACTCAGAAACCATTTCTGGCTTCCGAGAGAACCACTTGGTCTCATTTCTTATTTATTCATCAGCGGAAGACTTAAGAATACTAATGTGGGCTTTTCATCATCAAAGGAAAAATAGATAATTCTTAGAAGAAGTAGTTTCTAAGGAGAACTACTCCGATTACATCATCAAACTCTATCTATGAAGCCTATAATACTCTTAGATGGTGCCAATGACATGTTCATGGCTACCTCAAAAGAAACATCACACTCAACAATAATAAAAGGATAAGGAGTTCCTTCGAATACAAGAAGGACTCACCAAATAGCTGAAAAGAAATGATCTTCAACGATGCGCCTGTTGAGGATCTCTAACACCTGTATCTGCATCATAAAACGATGCAGGTCGAATGACGTCAGTACGTGGAATGTACGAGTATGTAAAATGGCAGGAAGGTAAGGACAGATATCAAGAAACTCCTCTCAAAAAAACTCAGCTCAGAACTCAACATCATCTCAACATGAATATGTAATGCAAGTTTAAAATATAATAATAAAAATAATAGTAATAAGCAATGCTTACTCAGTTGGGAGTTTCTCTAACCGACAACCATCACTTATGAGCTAGCGATGATACAATGAAGCGATGTCGTTGCCACATCCAACCAATACCTTGCCAGGGTAAAGGACATCACCATCTTGGATCCACTCATCAAAGTCCTCTTTTTGGGTCTTAAGAGGCATATCCTCCATCCTACGCTGGGTACGTAGTTCTGGGGTTTGAGTCAATTAAACTCTTACCCAACTCGGTGCTCAATACTACTCCCAAAATATGTGCTCATATTAAACTCATCATCTAGTCTCATTGGACTTTAATTTAAATCATCAAACTCATCTCATTTCATGTTCATCAATCATTATACTTCCAAAAACATCATTTACATATCATCAAAACATCTTGCTCAAAATATCATTTCATTCAAATTCAACTCTTTTGCTCTTTCAAAACTCAATAAAATACATATATAGTATTAATTCATATAACTCTCTTTTTATCAATGAAAATAATAAAAAGCCAACATCTTTACTCAAAACATGTGTAAAAATATTCATGAACATCAAATTAATTAGGATTCATGGGAAAGTAGCCATGAACAATAATTCTAATAATATGAGAGATAAGAATAATAATAATATTAATGCATAATATATCAAACTCAATAGAAGAAGAATTGATTCATTTAGAATTCAAGATTTGGATAAAATTCAACTATAACTCAATTATAATGAATTTAAATATTGGGCGCATGGACGAACTCAATTCAATGCTATGAAAGCCTTACATACCTTAAATCCGAAGGTTTACTCCGAATTTGAACACTCTTGGACCCCTAGCCTTTTCTTCTTGCCGGAGCGTTTTGTGTATTACCCGGAGTATAAGAATAACCGGAATAGTATTTCTTCACTACTAAGAACTAAAACTATATTTGAGAAGAAGTATATAGAGAGAAGAAATGCTTAAGAAAGCTTGATGAATAAAATGAGGAAATAAGGTGGGTATTTATAGGTGGGAAAGAGGGACCCAACAATAAATAAAATAATTATAAAGAAAAATCTAAAAATTTAATGAAATATATTGATGTCATGGATGATGTTAAATGGAGGAAAATTTATGTCATGCATGATGTCAAATGCATCTAGATGTTTCAATGGTAGGTAAGATGAGTTCTTTTTAACAGAATACTCATTTTCGAAGCTGCGTTTGAATAAGATAAATTCCTTATTAGGATTTTGTATCTTCATAAGAATTTTAGATATGGAAGTATAGTTTCATATCGTTCAAGAATCAACCAATTTGAATCAACCTATAGTGAGATATGAATTTTCTTCTATAAATACTCAATTCCGTCACAACACTATATCTTACAAAGATTAATTTATTTGATCTACTTATACTCCTAATATTAAGATGTGTTCTTCATGAAAGTTGTAGGTAAGGATGTTGTGGTTACCTAGAAATTTGAATTACCTAATTTGGAGCAACCTATGAAAAGTGATGCCCAAAATACAGAGGCTATATTATTTTCGTCGAGAATTAAAATACCGACATACAATATTTTAGGGGTTGTTACATGGAGTGATAACTGTTGTTGTAGGAGAACTCCACTAGGGGAAAGTGTTGATCCCATCTAGCACCAAAATTAATAACACAAGCTCAGAGAATGTCCTCCAACACCTGAATAATCCTCTCGGACTGACCATCAGTCTGTGGGTGAAAAGTTGTAGTCATATCAAGTCTCGTACCCAAACCATGTTGTAATGCCTACCAAAAGTATGAAGTAAATAATAAACTTCAATTTGAAATAATGGATACTAGGACACCATGAAGTCGAACGATATGGCTAATATACAACTGGGCTAACTTATCCGCTGTGTACCTCACCTTAACCGGAATAAAATGGGCAGACTTTGTTAGTCTGTCAACAACCACCCATATAGAATTATAACCACCCACTATAGGAGGTAAACCCACAACAAAGTCCATGGTGATCATTTCCCACTTCCAAGTGGGAATAGACATCCTCTGACTCACACCCCCAGGCCGCTGGTGCTCACACTTTACCTGCTGGCAAGTCAAACACTTGGACACAAACTCTGCGATGTCCTTCTTCATCCTACACCACCAATAGTGCTGGCACAGATCACGATACATCTTGGCTACTCCCAGATGAATGGAATACCTTGAACAATAAGCCTCTTCCAGAATAATTCTAGTTAGGTCACCCACCTTAGGCACATAAATTCTGCCAACAATCCTCAATACGCCTTCCGAATCAAGTACCGCCTCCTTAGTTTCACCTCTTAATTCCTTGTCTCAAATGATACATAATTTCTCATCCTCAAACTGTCTCTCCCAAATCTACTCAACCAAGGAAGAACGGGCCTCCACAAAGGCAAGAACACCACCATCCTCTAAAATCTGCAATCGTACAAGGCTATTAGCCAACCTCTAAACATCTCTAGCCAATGGTCGCTTCTCAACTCGGATTGCGGCAAGACTCCCCATACTAGAGGACTTCCTACTCAAGGCATCCGCCACCACATTGGCTTTTATTGGGTGATACAAAATAGTCATGTCGTAGTCCTTCAGTAACTCAAGCCATCTACGTTGCCTCAAGTTTAGATCCCTCTGGCTGAATATATATTGAAGACTCCTATGATCGGTGAAGACCTCGCAATGCATACAGTATAGGTAATGACGCCATAACTTAGCACGAAAACTATAGCCGCTAACTCCAAATCATGGGTAGGATAGTGTTTCTCATGGGCCTTCAACTGTCTCGAGGCATAGGAAACCACTCTCCCCCTTTGCATCAACACTCTGCCTAAACCAACACCGGAAGCATCACAGTATACAGTAAATCCCACACCTTCCTTGGGTAGCATCAAAACAGGAGCCGAAGTCAATAAAGTCTTAAGCTTTTGGAAGCTTGCTTCACACTTGTCGGACCAATGAAAATCCACGGCCTTCTGAGTCAATCTAGTCAATAGAGCTACAATAGTGGAGAAGCCTTGCACAAACCGTCTATGATAACCAGCTAACCCCACAAAACTACGAATCTCAGTAGGAGAAGTAGGACTTTCCAACCCCTAACCACCTCAATCTTACCTGGATCCACTCTAATCCCCTCTTTGGACACCACGTGTCCTAAGAATGTCACAGAATCAAGCCAAAATTCACACTTGGAGAACTTTGCATACAACTTTTCTTCCCTCAACTTCTGAAGTACCAACCTCAAATGACGGACATGATCTGTCTCAGTCTTAGAATACATCAAGATGTCATCAATGAATACTATCACAAAAGAATCCAAGTACGGGTGAAACACTCCATTCATCAACTCCATGAATGTTGCGGGGGCAATAGTCAACTCAAATGACATCACCAAAAACTCATAGTGACCATAACAAGTCTGAAAAGCAGTCTTAGGGATATTTGACGCCGTAATCTTCTATTGATGATAACCGGACCTCAAGTTTATTTTGGAAAACAATGCCGCTCCCTGTAGCTGACGAAATGAATCATCAATATGGGGAAGAGGATATTTATTTTTAACAGTTACCTTGTTCAACTGCCTATAATCGATACACATCTTCATAGTCCCATCTTTCTTCTTTACAAACAGAACTGGTGCACCCCAAAGAGATACACTAGGGCGAATAAACCCCTTACTCAACAAGTCTTGCAACTGGTCCTTCAACTCCTTCAATTCAACTAGAGCCATGCGATATGGAGGAATAAAAATGGGTTTAGTGTCAGGCTCTAAGTCAATAGCAAAATCAATGTCCCTATCCGGAGGAACACCAGGAAGATCAGTAGGAAATATATCAGAAAACTCCTTAACCACTGGAACCGTCTCTATAGGAGGTGAGTCAATACTGGTATCCCGAATAAAGGCCAAATAAGACATACACCCTATATCAATCAACCTCTGAGCACGAATATATGAGATAACCTTAGTGGGATAGGAGCCACTAGTACCCTTCCACTATCGCTAAGGTAACATGTTTAGCATAATAATCGAGAATAGCATGATAGGGAGAAAGCCAATTCATATCCAATATAACATCAAAATCTACCATCCCCAGAATCATCATATCTACCCAAGTATCATACCAGACCAAGGAAACAAGAAAGGATCGATAGACTCGATCGATCACTAAGGGTTCACCCACGAGTGTAGAAACATGAACGGACATGGACATACAATCACATATCAAATCAAAGTCAGATAAAAAATAGGCACACACATAGGAAAATATAGACCCTGGATCAAATAATACAGATGTAGGTCGATTGCAGACTAGGATAATACTTGTGATAACTACGTCGGAAGCCTCAGCCTCGAGTCTTCCTGGAAAAGTATAACACTGAGCTACCCTACCACCTTCGACCTACCCAACACCTCTACCTCCTCCCTAGGGGACTATAGCACCACCAGTACCCCTACCAAGAGTACGACCATCTCTACTAGTCTGGGTTCTACCTCGACCTCTGACCGGCTAGTCCTCTAACTAAAACTGAAGAACTAGGCTAGATCTCTCCTCGACCATAAGATGTACACTTCCATGAAAGATCATCCAGATCACTACAAGTATAACATGCTCTCCCGTGTGAAAACCTCTGTGATGAACCTGAAGAACTTATATAACTACCCCGGCTAACTGACCTCTGCTGTGACCCCTGGTAACTCTGACCTGTACTATATGACCCATGAGGTATCTGACCATCCTCAGAAGCAGGCATAGATGCATGAACTGGTCCTCTACGCTAGTAGGAACTACCTCCTCTATAGGACCCTCTACCTCTAGATAAGGTACCCGAAAACTGACCAGAAGCACGGGCCCTTTTGGGGTCCCCAAATTCCTCTCTCTCTATCAACTCCACTTCCTTGGAAGCACCCACAATGGACTGGAAGGAAGCGCCCTCACGGGGAGGGTTGAAAACTGCTGTATGAATGGTATAGTTTAATTCTCGCACAAATCTGCGAATCTGCTCTATCTCATCAAGAAGGACAACCATGGCATATCTGGACAGCTGGTAGAAATGAGCCTTATACTCAGCAACTGTAAGACTCTCTTGCCTCAAATTCTCAAACCGTAATCGACTCTCTTCCTTCATACTCCAAGGGATAAAACGGTCATAAAAGGCACTGGCAAACTCATCCCAAGTCATCTGGGGTGACCCAGTTGGCCTGGAACTCATATATACTCTCCACCACTCTTTGGCTGGTCCACGTAACTGGAGTATAGTATAACGAACTCCGTAGGTCTCAGCTAACCCTACTGCTTCCAACAACTCTCGGCACATGGTGAAGAACTCATGTGCATCCTCAGTCTTCCCACCCTGAAACTGTGGTGGGTCCATTTTTTGGAACCTCTTATATCGGCGTTGCTCGTCATCAGTCAACATAACTACAGGTTCACCCTGGGCTCCCCCTACCTGTACTTTATCCTCACCTGCTCTAGGTCTCGCAGGTGGCTGAAGCTGCCCTAGGGTCTGAGCTCCTGCTCTAGTCTGAGAACCCTCAGGTGTACCATTCGCCCTTACACTCTAATTAAATCCTTCGAGTGCATCCAATACTCGCATCAAAATGGCCTGAAGCAATGGTGCAGTAGCAGTCTCTAGAGGGACCTGTTCCTCTCTAGCATCAATCTGTGGATCAAGAGAAGTCTCTCTAGCACGACCTATAGCTGGCGCTACTCCTCGGGCACGACCTCTGCCTGCTTCCACACCCTGAACATGGACTCTAGCTTGGCCTCTATCTCTACCCTTAGTTGGGGTACCAATATCAACCTCAAGAAGTGTCTCCTTTCCCCTACCTCTGGTCGTAGTCTTGGTCCTAGCCATCTATAAGAAAGGACATGCGAAAATTCAGTACCAACACAACACGCATGATACAAAGTGAAAGAACAAAGGGAAAATTTCCTAAAAGTCCTCATAGCCTCTCGAAGATAAGTACAGACGTCTCCGTACCGATCCTCAAGACTCTACTTAGACTCGGTTTGTATACATGTAAGACCTATGAACCTGGGGCTCTGATACCATTTTGTCACGACCCAAATATGGGTGTGATGGCACTCATCTCAACCCACAGAGACAAGTCAGCCTAATACCCAATGGAAAATAGATGAAGAAGAAAAGTAAATAAATCCAAATTTAATTTAACCTAAATAAGTAAAACAAACTTAAACTCCCCCAAGATTGGTTGTCATGTGTACAAGCAACTAATACATTACCGAAATATGAAAGAAAATACAGTCACAATGTCTTTGTATCTAGAATAGGACTAAAACGTATTAAAAGAGTAAAAGGTATCCGCTAGATGGATGTAACAACTACCTCAACACTCGGAATGATAGCCTCGGATGTAGTAGAGAATAGTAGAAGATCAAGCTATTTCGAGCTCACAACCTACACAAGTGTAGAAGCAAGGGGTGAGTACCAAACAACACAGTACTATCACGACCCAAGCCTAGGGCCTAGATATGACATGGCGAATAAGGAACCCGAAAGTACCTCAATCAAGCCTCTTAGCATTCTTTTAGCCTTTCATATGTAATGATGATAAATAAATAAGTGGAAATCATAATAGTAAATCTTCAACTTACATATGTCCAACAATACCTCTAACTATTAGATTTAATGGGGCTAAGACAAGTCCCTAGCTCACCCTTAATTATAATAGAAGAAATGCCATAGTAAATATCTTAACATATCATAAGCTAGAAAAATAAAGGAGTATTATTTCCGGAACATGGGAACTCACCAAAAGTAGTCTTCAATGGAATATCAACTAGCCACGTGGAGGAGAACGAGGAGGAGCACTGATCCCTACATGGTGATATCATGTAGGCAAAAGAGTATGCGTTAGTACTTTGAATGTACTAAGTATGTAAGAATGCATGAACATTGAGGAAAACATTAAAATATTTATGTAATATGGAACATAATTTAATGTATGCATAATAAATCATATATATATGCTTTAAAACATTTATTTTGTGGGAAATTAACTATAACCGACATTTAAGACCATGTGAGCTATTACATGGAATCCAACATAACCCCCTACATTGGCTGGGGAGACTACTTGCCGGGTAGAACTCCATCAACTTCATTCATTTCTTTAACTTTAACTTTAAGGGTTATTTATGGATACATTAGCCTAAGCCTACAAGGGCTCCTATGTTGGCATATAGTTAATGAGATAAGGGGTTGCAACTAGGATTCTTGTAACAACCCCTAAAATGTTGTATGTCGGTATTTCAATTCTCGACGAAAATAATACATCCTCTGTATTTTGGGCATAACTTTTCATAGGTTGGTCAACATTAGGTGATTACAATTTCTAAGTGACCACAACATCATTAGCTACAACTTTTATGAAGAACACATCTTAAGATTCGGAGTATAAGTAGATTAAATAAATTAATCTTTGCAAGATATAATGTTGTGACGGAATTGAGTGTTTATAGAAGAAAATTCATATCTCACTGTAGGTTAATCCAAATTGATTTATTCTTGAACTATATGAAACTAGACTTCCATATCTACAATTCTTATGAAGACACCAAATCCTAATAAGGAATTTATCTTATTCAAACGCAGCTTCGAAAAAGAGTATTCTGTTAAAAAGAACTCATCTTACCTACCATGGAAACATCTAGATACATTTGACATCATTCATGACATAAATTGTCCTCCATTTAACATTATCCATGACATCAATATATTCCATTAAATTTTCAGATTTTTCTTTATAATTATTTTATTTATTGTTAGGTCCCTCTTTCCCACCTATAAATATCCACCTTATTTACTTATTTTATTTATCAAGCTTTCTTAAGCATTTCTTCTCTCTCTATATACTTCTTCTCAAATATAGTTTTAGTTTTAGTAGTATAAAAATACTACTCCGGTTATTCTTATATTCTGGGTAGTACACAAAACGCTCCGGCGAGAAGAAAAGGCTAGAGGTCCAAGAGTGTTTCAATTCGGAGTAAACCTTCGGATTTAAGGTATGTAAGGCATTCATAGCATTGGATTGAGTTCGTCCATGCACCCAATATTTAAATTCATTATAATTGAGTTATAGTTGAATTTTATCCAAATCTTGAATTCTAAATGAAATAATTCTTCTTCTATTGAATTTGATATATTATGCATTAATATTATTATTATTCTTATCTCTCATATTATTGGAATTATTGTTCATGGCTACTTTCCCATGAATCCTAATTGATTTGATGTTCATGAATATTTTTACACATGTTTTGAGTAAAGATGTTGGTTTTTTATTATTTTCATTGATAAAAAGAGAGTTAAATGAATTAATACTATATATGTATTTTATTGAGTTTTGAAAGAGCAAAAGAGTTGAATTTGAATGAATTTGAGAAAATGATATTTTGAGCAAGATGTTTTGATGAGATGTAAATGATGTTTTTGGAAGTATAATGATTGATGAACATGAAATGAGATGAGTTTGATGATTTAAATTAAAGTCCAATGAGACTAGATGATGAGTTTAATATGAGCACATATTTTGGGAGTAGTATTGAGCACCGAGTTGGGTAAGAGTTTAATTGAATCAAACCCCAGAACTACGTAGCCAGCGTAGGATAGAGGCTATGCCTCTTAAGTACCAAAAAGAGGACTTTGATGAGTGGATCCAAGATGGTGATATCCTTTACCCTGGCAACGTATTGGATGGATGTGGCAACGACATCGCTTCATTGTATCATCGCTAGCTCATAAGTGATGGTTGTTGGTTAGAGAAACTCCCAACTGAGTAAGCATTGCTTATTACTATTATTTTTATTATTATATTTTAAACTTGCATTACATATTCATGTTGAGATGATGTTGAGTTCTGAGCTGAGTTTTCTTGAGAGGAGTTTCATGATATCTGTTCTTACCTTCCTGCCATTTTACATACTCGTACATTCCACGTACTGACGTCATTCGACCTGCATCATTTTATGATGCAGATACATGTGTTAGAGATCCTCAACAGGCGCATCGTTGAAGATCATTTCTTTTCAGCTATTTGGTGAGTCCTTCTTGTATTCGAAGGAACTCCTTATCCTTTTATTATTTTTGAGTGTGATGTTTCTTTTGAGGTAGCCATGGACATGTCATTGGCACCATCTAAGAGTATTAGAGGCTTCATAGACAGAGTCTGATGATGTAATCGGAGTAGTTCTCCTTAGAAACTACTTCTTCTAAGAATTATCTATTTTTCCTTTGATTATGACAAGCCCACATTAGTATTGTTAAGTCTTCCGCTGATGAATAAATAAGAAATGAGACCAAGTGGTTCTCTTAGAAGCCAGAAATGGTTTCTGAGTGTGGGCCACGCCTAGGGTACCCTCTCGGGGCGTGACAATTCTATTACTGAATCCCACCTCAATGCCTCATTCGGTGCTAAGTCAATCACACGGAATAGTTTAATACTTTAAAATATTCATAGCATATAACTTGAGAATTCAAACATCATATTCGGTAGAATAGCTCATTAAAACATTTGATAATTCAAAAATGCAAGAATTGTCCTTATTGCATAAAGAATCCATCATTCATATCATTTCATCATTCTTTCATTTCATAAGACTCCCTTTTTGATCATAGATATTGCTTTCATAAATATTTATTTGAAGTCAAAACTTTTAAGTCAAACTTTATTAAAAATATAGTAAAACTAGGTGGGTTCAAATCACTTCAACTTGCAAATATGTATGTAAATAAATATTCATAAATACTTTGAAATCCATTAATTAAAAATCATGCTTTAAACAACCCACCATGAATTTCAAGAGCCTTTAAATAGATAAATAGAGAAATTACTTGTAAACCATTAATTCATATATATGAAATTATGTTGCATCAAAATAGAGCAATAATCATTAGTTTAACCATGATTCATACTATTAAGTAAAAATAAGAATTTACCATAAGAAAATATTGCTTGAAATCAAGATATTTAATTGAAAGGGTTTTTGGACTACATGGGTGGAAGAACCCATGGATAAACACACATATAACTTAGAGTAGAGCTTAAAGAAAATAAATATAATTTATCATATAATCAAAATAATTTAGACATTAGAGTAGAAGAAATACTCTCATTGAAGCCTTACATACCTGGAAACCGAAGCTTTAGTTGGTACCGAAAGACATAATGAACACTCTTGAGTCCTAATTTTTCTCTCCGCCGGAATGTTTTGTGTACTACCCGGAGTATATGAATCACCGGAATAGTATTTCTTCACTACTAAGAACTAAAACTATATTTGAGAATGTGTAAAGAAGTGTATAGAGAGAAGACTTACTTGAGAAAGCTTGATGAATAAAATGAGGAAATAAGGTGGGTATTTATAGGTGGGAAAGAGAGACCTAACAATAGATAAAATAATTATAAATAAAAATCTGAAAATTTAATAGAATATATTGATGTCATGGATGATGTTAAATGGAGGAAAATTTATGTCATGAGTGATGTCAAATGTATCTAGATCTTTCCATGGTAGGTGAAATAAGTTATCTTTGACAGAATACTCCTTTTCGGAGCTGTGTTTGAACAGGATAAATTCCTTATTAGGATTTGGTGTCTTCATAAGAATTGTAGATATAGAACTCAAGAATCAACCAATTTGGATAATCCTACAGTAAGATATGATTTTTCTTCTATAAACACTCCTTTCCATCTCAGCATTCTGTCTTACAATAATTAATTTATTTGACCTACTTAACCTCCGAAACGTAAAATATGTTCTTCACAAGGTTTGTAGGTAAAGATATTGTGGTTACTCAAAAATTTTAATCACCCAATTTGGATATTCTTATGAAAAGTTATGCCCAAAATACAGAGGATGTATCATATTTAGGAGAGAATTGAAATATTGTATACAACGTTTTTAGGGGATGTTACATTATCTCCCCCTTGGGAACATTCGTCCTCGAATGAGGAAAGACTTAGCTTGAGTAGAGTAGAGTGTAAACCAAAAACCTATCATTAATGCAATAGTGTAATTTAAAACATCGTTTAAAACATATTTTATAATTTTGCAAGCATATGATAAGAAACGTTGAGATGCAAAGATTTCAAGTAATTAAGCAAGGACAACTTAATACCTTAGGTTTGGGTAGAGGGGAAAAGATGAGGGTATCTCTTAATTATATCCGCTTCCGCTTCCCGTGTTGCACTTTCTATTTGTTGATTCCTCCAAAAGACTTTAACAGATGCAACTTCTTTGTTCCTCAATCTCTTAACTTGCCGATCCAAAATTTCTATAGGAACTTCTTCATAGGTCAAGTTTTCTTCAATATTCACTACTCCCATAGGTACAATGGAACTAGGATCACCCACACTTTTTTTCAACATAGACACGTAAAACACCAGATGAACCACGGCCATTTTCAATGGTAATTCCAACTCATATGCAACCTTACCAACACGTCTCACAATTCTATAAGGCCCTACATACCTAGGGCTCAATTTCCCTTTCTTACCAAATCAAACCACACCTTTCATGGGTAAAACATTCAGATACACCCAATCATCCACATTAAACTCAAGATCCCTTCTTCTAGTGTCAGAATAGGACTTTTGACGACTTTGAGCCGTCTTCAACCTTTCTCTAATGATTTTCACCTTCTCTAAAGCATCAAGTACCAAATAGGGGCCCAACAAGGTCATCTCACCTACTTCGAACCAACCAACCGGTGATCTACATCATCTCCCATACAAAGCCTCAAACGGCGCCATCTTAATACTTGAGTGGTAACTATTATTATAGGCAAACTCGATGAGAGGTAGATGATCATCCCAATTCCCTTTAAACTCCAACACACAAGCCCTTAACATATCCTCTAGTGTTTGAATCATCCTTTCAGCTTGCCCATCCGTTTGAGGATGGAATGCTGTGCTCAACTTTACCTTAGTACCGAGGCCTTTTTGAAATGATCTCCAGAAGTGAGAAGTGAATTGGGTACCACAATCCTAAATAATGGATAATAGCACACCATGCAACCTCACCAACTCCTGAATATACAACTTGGCATAGTCTTCGGCACTATAGGAAGTTTTAACTGGTAGGAAGTGAGCTGACTTTGTCATTCTATCTATAATTATGCAAATCGAGTCATGACGCTTCCGGGTATGAGGCAAACCCACTACAAAATCCATATTCACATCTTCCCACTTCCAAGTTGGTATTTCAATGTCTTGGGCTAGGCCACCCGGCCTTTGATGTTCGGCCTTCACTTATTGGCAATTCGTACATTCGGACACAAACCTTGCTATGTCCTTCTTCATGCCACCCCACCAATACAACTCCTTTAAGTCTCGATACATTTTCGTTGAACCAGGATTAATGGAGTATGTAGAATTATGAGCCTCCATCATGATCAAACTCCTTAGGCCATCAACATTTGGAACACATATCCGACCTTGATAGTATAGTACCCCATCTCCCCCTTGTGAAAAGACCTCTATCTTCTTTTCTTTTACCAACTTCTTTAACTCGATAAACTTTGGGTCAAGATCTTGCTTGGATTTAACATCCACCACCAAAGAGGATTCAGACCTATTTTGAACAACCATACTCCCATCATTAGTACCACACAACTTCACCCCTAATCTAGCCAATCGGTGAACATCTTTCACCAACTCCCTCTTACTTTCATCCACATGGGACACACTCCCCATAGACACTCTACTAAGTGCATCAACAACTACATTAGCTTTACCTGGATGATAGTGCACACTCATGTCATAGTCCTTAAGGAGTTCTAGCCACCTCCTTTGCCTTAGATTAAGGTCCTTTTGGGTTAACACATATTGAAAACTCTTATGATCAGTATACACATCCACATGCACCTATAGAGGTAATGCCTCCAAATCTTCAGAGCAAAAACAACGGCCGCCAATTCAAGGTCATGGGTAGGGTAGTTAATGTAACATCTCCTAAAAACGTTGTATATGATGTTTTAATTTTTGCCTAAATATGATACAACCTCTGTATTTTGGGTATAACTTTTCATAGGAATATCCAAATTGAGTGATTCAAATTTCTGCATAACCATAAGATTATTATCTACAACTTTTATGAAGACCATATTTTAATATTCGGAGGTTAATTAGGTCACATAAATTAATTTTTGTAAGGTAGGATGTTGTGATGGAAATGAGTATTTATAGAAGAAAAATCATATCTCACTGTACCTTTATCCAAATTGGTTGATTCTTGAATGATATGAAACTAGACTTTCATATCTACAATTCTCATGAAGACACCAAATCCTAATAAGGAATTTATCTTATTCAAACGCAGCTCACAAAAAGAGTATTCTGTCGAAAATAACTCATTTCACCTACCATAGAAAGATCTAGATACATTTGACATCACTCATGACATAAATTATCCTCCATTTAACATCATCCATGACATCAATATATTCCACTAAATTTTCAGATTTTTCTTTATAATTATTTTATTTATTGTTAGGTCACTCTTTCCCGCCTATAAATACCCACCTTATTTCCTCATTTTATTCACCAAGCTTTCTCAAGCAAATCTTCTCTCTATACACTTCTTTACACATTCTCAAATATAGTTTTAGTTCTTAGTAGTGAAAAAATATTATTCCGATGATTCATATACTCCGGGTACTACACAAAACATTCCGGCAAGGAGAGAAACTAGGACTCAAGAGTGTTCATTAAGTCTTTCGGTACAAACTAAAGCTTCGGTTTCCAGGTATGTAAGGCTTCAATGAGAGTATTTCTTCCACTCTCATGTCTAAGTTATTTTGATTATATAATAAATTATATTTATTTTCTTTAAGCTCTACTCTAAGTTATGTGTGTGTTTATCCATGAGTTCTTCCACCCATGTAGTCCAAAAACTCTTTCAATTAAATATCTTGATTTCAAGGAATATTTTCTTATGGTAAATGCTTATTTTTACTTAATATTATGAATCATGGTTAAACTAATGATTATTGCTCTATTTTGATGCAACATAATTTCATATATATGAATTGATGGTTACAAGTAATTCCTCTATTTATCTATTTAAAGGCTCTTGAAATTCATGGTGGGTTGTTTAAAGCATGATTTTTAATTAATGGATTTCAAAGTATTTATGAATATTTATTTACATACATATTTGTAAGTTGAAGTGATTTGAACCCACCTAGTTTTACTATATTTTTAATAAAGTTTGACTTGAAATCTTTGACTCCAAATAAATATTTATGAAAGCAATATCTATGATCAAAAAGGTAGTCTTATAAAATGAAAGAATGATGAAATGATATGAATGATGGATTCTTTATGCAATAAGGACAATGCTTGCATATTTGAATTATCAAATGTTTTAATGAGCTATTCTACCGAACATGATGTTTGAATTCTCAAGTTATATGCTATGAATATTTTGAAGTATTAAACTATTTTGTGGGATTGACTTAGCACCGAATGAGGCATTGAGGTGGGATTCGGTAAGGGAATCCTAGTAGCAACCTCTTCTCTTATTAACTATGTGCCAACATAGGAGCCCTTGTAGGCTTAGGCTAATGGATCCATAAATAGCCCTTAAAGTTAAAGTTAAAGAAATGAATGAATTTGACGGAGTTCTACCTGACAAGTAGTCTCCCCGGCCAACGTAGGGGGTTATGTTGGATTCCATGTAATAGCTCGCATGGTCTTAAATGTCGGTTATGGTTATTTTCCCACAAAATGAATGTTTTAAAAAATATCCATATGATTTATTATGCATGTATTACATTATGTTCCATATTACATAAATGTTATAATATTTCCTCAATGTTCATGCATCCTTACATACTTAGTACATTCAAAGTACTAACGCATACTCTTTTGCCTACATGATATCACCATGTAGGGATCAGTGCTCCTCCTCGTTCTCCTCCACGTGGCTAGTTGATATTCCATTGAAGACTACTTTTGGTGAGTTCCCATGTTCCGGGAACAATACTCCTTTATCTTTCTAGCTTATGATATGTTAAGATATTTTATTATGGCATTTCTTCTATTATAATTGAGGGTGAGCTAGGAACTTGTCTTAGCCCCATTAAATCTAATAGTTAGAGGTATTGTTGGACATATGTAAGTTAAAGATTTATTATTATGATTTCCGCTTGTTTATTTATCATCATTACCTATGAAAGGCTAAAAGAATGCTAAGAGGCTTGTTTGAGGTACTTTCGGGTTCCTCATTCGCCATGTCACATCTAGGCCCTAGGCTTGGGTCGTGACAAACTTGGTATCAGAGCCCGAGGTTTTGAATGATCCTTGGAGTACAACATACTGCGTCAAATAGGGTCTTGTTCATGGTCGTGAAGTGCGCCACAATTATGAATAAGAGACTATGAGGCGTTTAGGAAAATTTTTACTTCTTTTAAATTCATGTCGTTCCTTAGAGCATCCTAAGCTTTCCTTTAACTAATGACCCATTTTGTGTTCTTTAGATAATGACTCATGGAAGACCACCTCGAAGAGCAAGGGTTGACGATGAGGACCAAACTCCTCCGGTTCCCAATACCCAACATCATGAGGATGGGGTAACCCATGCTGAGTTTCGCAGTGTTATTACTTTGTTAGCTCAAGTCGTAGCCAACCAAAGGAATCTAGGTATTCCTCCTCCCCAAATACATAATCCAGCCTCTAGGATTCGGGATTTCCAAAGGATGAATCCGCCCGAGTTCAATGGTTCTAAACTAGATGAGGACCCTATGGAGTTCATTAATGAGGTGTACCGAATTATGGCTATCATGGGTGTGCCACCAAATGAGAAGGCCGAGCTAGTGGCCTATCAACTCAAAGGTGTGGCTCGAGTGTGGTATGAACAATGGGTTGTTGAGAGGGATGAAGAAATAGGGCCGATAGGATGGGAAGAGTTTAAAGGTGCCTTCCTATATCACTTCTTCCTATTGGAGCTAAGGGAGGCCAAAATCCAAGAGTTCATCAACCTCCGTCAAGGGAGTATGAGCGTGAGAGAGTATGCTCTCAAATTTACTAAGTTGTCAAAGTATGCTCCCTTTATGGTCTATGACCCAAGAGCTAGGATGAGCAAGTTTATTTCCGGTGTCTCAAGCTTGGTGTCTAAGGAGTGCAAAATGGCCATGTTGATCAAGGAGATGGATATCTCTCGGTTAATGACTTACGCAGAACAAATTGAAGAAGAGAAGCTTAGAGAGAGATCAAGGGGGTTCAAAAAGGCTAGAGTAGATGGTGGAGGGTTTAACCCTCAAAGGTCCGATCATGGTAACAATGGCAAAGGCCAAGGTGGGCAATGATTTGTGGGACAAGGTTCCACCAATACTCCTCCTATAAAGTTCAACAAGGACAAGAGTGGTAAACCAATGATTCCAAAAGAGAATGTTGCTACTCAAACTTTCCCCGCTTGCAAGAAGTGTGGAAGGACTCACAAAGGGGAATGCTTGGCCGGCTCCAATGCATGCTTTAAGTGTGGCAAGCTGGGCCACCTAGCTAAGGATTGTAGAGATAGTGGTGGTAGGACTCAAGGACAAATTGCTCATGGTCAACAAGTCCAAAGAGGTGTCCAACGCACCAACCTCTTTTACGCCTTGCATGGGAGACAAGAGATTGAGGATGCACCCAATATCATTACCGATATGTTAAAGGTCTTTTCTTTTGATGTGTATGCACTATTAGATCCGGGTGCAAATTTATCTTTTGTTACTCCATTCCTTGCTAATAGATTTGATGTTTTACTTGAAATGTTATTAGAGCCTTATTTGGTGTCTACCCCTGTTGGTGAGTCAGTTATTGCTAGAAAGGTCTATAGGGGTTGCTTTGTGTCTATGTTGCATAAAGTTATTCCTTGTGATCTCATTGAGCTTGACATGATAGATTTTGATGTTATTCTTGGGATGGATTGGTTACATGCATCTTATGCTTCCATGGATTGTAGGAATCATCGAGTCAAGTTCCAATTTCCAAATAAGCCTGTTATTGAATGGCAGGGTCTGATTTGGTGGTAAAGGGTCAGTTTATTTCTTATCTTAAGGCTCGCAAAATTATTTCTAAGGGATGTATTTACCACATTGTGAGGGTTAGGGATGTCAACTCTAAAAGTCCTTATCTTGAGTCAGTTCCTACAGTCCATGAATTCCGTGATGTTTTTCCCGATGACCTTCCCGGTGTCCTTCCCGAAAGGGAAGTTGAGTTTGGTATCGATCTCCTCCCCGATACCCAACCTATCTCTATTCCTCCTTACCATATGGCCCTAGTAGAATTGAAAGAGTTAAAGGAATAATTAAAGGACTTGTTGGAGAAGGGGTTCATAAGACCAAGTATTTCGCCATGGGGTGCTCCCGTTCTATTTGTAAGAAAGAAGGATGGGTCACTTCGAATGTGCATAGACTACCGGCAATTAAATAAGATGACCATTAAGAATAAGTACCCACTCCCTAGAATAGATGACTTGTTTGATCAATTGCAAAGGGCAAGTCACTTCTCCAAGATTGACCTTCGGTCCGGCTATCAACAACTACGGGTAAGGGAGTGTGACATTTCCAAAACAGCCTTCCGAACAAGGTATGGTCACTATGAGTTTTGGGTTGACAAATGCACCAGCGGTGTTTATGGACTTGATGAATAGGGTGTTCAAACCTTACCTTGATACCTTTGTAGTGGTCTTTATTGATGATATTTTAATTTACTCTCGGGGTGAGGAAGAACATAAAAATCACTTGAGAGTTGTTCTTCAAACATTGAGGGATAAACAATTATTTGCAAAATTTAGTAAGTGTGAATTTTGGTTAAAGGAGGTAGCATTTCTTGGTCACGTAGTGTCCGGTGATGGAATCAAGGTTGATCCTAAGAAAATAGAGGCAGTCAAAAATTGGCCTAGACCATTATCTCCTTCAGATATTAGGAGCTTCTTAGGTCTAGCCGGGTACTATAGAAGGTTCGTCAAAGGCTTTTCTTCCATCTCATCTCCTATGACAAAATTGACCCAAAAGAAATCCAAATTCATATGGACAGATGAGTGTGAGAAGATTTTCCAGATCTTAAAAGATCGACTTACCTCTTCTCCTATTTTGACTCTTCCAGAAGGATTAGAAGGGTTTGTAGTTTATTGTGATGCTTCAAAGATTGGTTTAGGCTGTGTCTTAATGCAAAGAGGCAAGGTAATAGCCTATGCTTCTAGGAAATTAAAGGTGCATGAGTGCAACTACCCTACCCATGACCTTGAATTGACGGCCGTTGTTTTTGCTCTAAAGATTTGGAGGCATTACCTCTATAGGGTGCATATGGGTGTGTATACTGATCATAAGAGTCTTCAATATGTGTTCACCCAAAAGGACCTTAATCTAAGGCAAAGAAGGTGGCTAGAACTCCTTAAGGACTATGACATGAGTGTGCACTATCATCCGGGTAAAGCCAATAAGTTTGCTGATGCACTTAGTAGAGTGTCTGTGGGGAGTGTGGCCCATATGGATGAAAGGAAGAAGGAGTTGGTGAAAGATGTTCACCGATTGGCTAGATTAGGGGTGAAGTTAGGTAGTACTAATGATGGGGGTATGGTTGTTCAAAATAGGTCTGAATCCTCTTTGGTGGTGGATGTTAAATCCAAGCAAGATCTTGACCCAAAGTTTATCGAGTTAAAGAAGTTGGTAAAAGAAAAGAAGATAGAGGTCTTTTTCCAAGGGGGAGATGGGGTTTTATACTACCAAGGTCGGATATGTGTTCCAGATGTTGATGGCCTAAGGAGTTTGATCTTGATGGAGGCTCATAATTCTAGATACTCCATTCATCCTGGTTCAACGAAAATGTACCGAGACTTAAAAGAGTTGTATTGGTGGGGTGGAATGAAGAAGGACATAGCAAGGTTTGTGTCCGAATGTACAAATTGCCAACAAGTGAAGGCCGAACATCAAAGGCCAGGTGGCCTAGCCCAAGACATTGAAATCCCTACTTGGAAGTGGGAAGATGTGAATATGGATTTTGTAGTGGGTTTGCCTCATACCCGAAAGCGTCATAACTCAATTTGGGTAATTATTGATAGAATGACTAAGTCAGCTCACTTCCTACCGATTAAAACTTCCTATAGTGCCGAAGACTATGCCAAGTTATATATTCGGGAGTTGGTGAGGTTGCATGGTATGCCGTTATCCATTATTACAGATCGTGGTACCCAATTCACTTCTCACTTCTAGAGATTATTTTAAAAAGGCCTCGGTACTAAGGTAAAGTTGAGCACAGCATTCCATCCTCAAACGGATGGGCAAGCCGAAAGGACGATTCAAACACTAGAGGATATGTTAAGGGCTTGTGTGTTGGAGTTTAAAGGGAATTGGGATGATCATCTACCTCTCATCGAGTTTGCCTATAATAATAGTTACCACTCAAGTATTGAGATGGCGCCGTTTGAGGCTTTGTATGGGAGACGATGTAGATCACCTGTTGGTTGGTTTAAAGTAGGCGAGATGACCTTGTTGGGCCCCGATTTGGTACTTGATGCTTTAGAGAAGGTGAAGATCATTAGAGAAAGGTTGAAAACGGCTCAAAGTTGTCAAAAGTCCTATTCTGATACTAGAAGAAGGGATCTTGAGTTTAATGTTGATGATTGGATGAATCTGAAAGTTTCACCCATGAAAGGTGTGGTTCGATTTGGCAAGAAAGGGAAATTGAGCCCTAGATATGTAGGGCCTTATAGAATCGTGAGACGTGTTGGTATGGTTGCATATGAGTTGGAAATACCATTGGAAATGGCCATGGTTCATCCGGTGTTTCACGTGTCTATGTTGAAAAAATGTGTGGGTGATCCTAGTTCTATTCTACCTACGGGAGTAGTGAATATTGAAGAAAACTTGACCTATGAAGAAGTTCCTGTAGAAATTTTGGATCGGCAAGTTAAGAGATTGAGGAACAAAAAAGTTGCATCTGTTAAAGTCCTTTGGAGGAATCAACAAATAGAAAGTGCAACATGGGAAGCGGAAGCGGATATGATTAAGAGATACCCTCATCTTTTACCTTCTACCCAAACCTAAGGTATTAAGTTGCCATTGCTCAATTACTTGAAATATTTATATCTCAACTTTTCTTGTCATATGCTTGCAAAATTATGAAATATGTTTTAAACGGTATTTTAAATTACACTGTTGTATTAATGATAGGTTGTTTGTTAACACTCTACTCTACTTAAGCTAAGTCTTTTCTCCTAAAAACGTTGTATACGATGTTTCAATTTTTGCCTAAATATGATACAACCTCTGTATTTTGGGTATAACTTTTCATAGGAATATCCAAATTGAGTGATTCAAATTTCTGCATAACCATAAGATCATTATCTACAACTTTTATGAAGACCATATTTTAATATGCAGAGGTTAAGTAGGTCAAATAAATTAATTTTTGTAAGGTAGGATGTTGTGATGGAAATGAGTATTTATAGAAGCAAAATCATATCTCACTGTAGGTTTATCCAAATTGGTTGATTCTTGAACAATATGAAACTAGACTTCCATATCTACAATTCTCATGAAGACACCAAATCCTAATAAGGAATTTATCTTATTCAAATGCAGCTCCCAAAAAGAGTATTCTGTCGAAAATAACTCATTTCACCTACCATAGAAAGATCTAGATACATTTGACATCACTCATTACATAAATTGTCCTCCATTTAACATCATCCATGACATCAATATATTCCACTAAATTTTCAGATTTTTCTTTATAATTATTTTATTTATTGTTAGGTCCCTCTTTCCCACCTATAAATACCCACCTTATTTCCTCATTTTATTCACCAAGTTTTCTCAAGCAAATCTTCTCTCTATACTCTTCTTTACACATTCTCAAATATAGTTTTAGTTCTTAGTAGTGAAGAAATACTATTCCAGTGATTCATATACTTCGGGTAGTACACAAAACGTTCCGGCAAGGAGAGAAACTAGGACTCAAGAGTGTTCATTAAGTCTTTCGGTACCAACTAAAGCTTCGGTTTCCAGGTATGTAAGGCTTCAATGAGAGTATTTCTTCTACTCTCATGTCTAAATTATTTTGATTATATGATAAATTATATTTATTTTCTTTAAGCTCTACTCTAAGTTATGTGTGTGTTTATCCATGAGTTCTTCCACCCATGTAGTCCAAAAACTCTTTCAATTAAATATCTTGATTTCAAGCAATATTTTCTTATGGTAAATTCTTATTTTAACTTAATAGTATGAATCATGGTTAAACTAATGATTATTGCATTATTTTGATGCAATGTAATTTCATATAAATGAATTGATGGTTTACAAGTAATTTCTCTATTTATCTATTTAAAGGCTCTTGAAATTCATGGTGGTTGTTTAAAGCATGATTTTTAATTAATGGATTCCAAAGTATTTATGAATATTTATTTACATACATATTTGTAAGTTGAAGTGATTTGAACCCACCTAGTTTTACTATGTTTTTAATAAAGTTTGACTTGAAAGCTTTGACTCCAAATAAATGTTTATGAAAACAATATCTATGATCAAAAAGGGAGTCTTATGAAATGAAAGAATGATGAAATGATATGAATGATGGATTCTTTATGCAATAAGGACAATTCTTTCATATTTGAATTATCAAATGTTTTAATGAGCTATTCTACTGAACATGATGTTTGAATTCTCAAGTTATATGCTATGAATATTTTGAAGTATTAAACTATTCCGTGGGATTGACTTAGCACCGAATGAGGCATTGAGGTGGGATTCGGTAAGGGAATCCTAGTAGCAACCCCTTGTCTCATTAACTATGTGCCAACATAGGAGCCCTTGTAAAGTTAAAGTTAAAGAAATGAATGAATTTGACGGAGTTCTACCTGGCAAGTAGTCTCCCCGGCCAACGTAGGGGGTTATGTTGGATTCCATGTAATAGCTCGCATGGTCTTACATGTCGATTATGGTTATTTTCCCACAAAATAAATGTTTTCAAAGATATCCATATGATTTATTATGCATGTATTACATTATGTTCCATATTACATAAATGTTATAATATTTCCTCAATGTTCATGCATCCTTACATACTTAGTACATTCAAAGTACTAACGTATACTCTTTTACCTACATGATATCACCATGTAGGGATCGGTGCTCCTCGTATACTCCTTTATCTTTCTAGATTATGATATGTTAAGATATTTTATTATAGCATTTCTTCTATTATAATTGAGGGTGAGCTAGAAACTTGTCTTAGCCCCATTAAATCTAATAGTTAGAGGTATTGTTGGACATATGTAAGTTGACGATTTATTATTATGATTTCCGCTTGTTTATTTATCATTATTACCTATGAAAGGCTAAAAGAATGCTAAGAGGCTTGTTTGAGGTACTTTCGGGTTCCTCATTCGCCATGTCACATCTAGGCCCTAGGCTTGGGTCGTTTAAAGTTAAAGTTAAAGAAATGAATGAATACTTTGAAATCCATGAATTAAAAATTGTGCTTTAAACAACCCACCATGAATTTCAACAACCTTTAAAAATATAAATAAATAAATTACTTGCAATCCATCAATTCATACATATAAAATTATGTTGTATCAAAATAGACCAATAATCATTAGTTTAACCATGATTCATACTATTAAGTAAAAATAATAATTACCATAACAAAAATATTACTTAAAATCAAGAGACTTAATTGAAAGAGTTTTTGGACTATATGGATGGAAGAATTCATGGATAAACACCACATAACTTAGAGTAAAGCTTAAAGAAAATAAATATAATTTATCATATAATCAAAATAATTTAGACATGAGAGTGGAAGGAATACTCTCATTAAAACCTTACATACCTGGAAACCGAAGCTTTAGTTGGTACGGGAAGACTTAATGAACACTCTTGAGTCCTAGCTTCTCTCCTTGCCGGAACGTTTTGTGTACTACCCGGAATATATGAATCACCGGAATAGTATTTCTTCACTACTAAGAACTAAAATTATATTTGAGAATGTGTATAGAGAGAAGATTTCTTGAGAAAGCTTGATGAATAAAATGAGGAAATAAGGTGGGTATTTATAGGTGGGAAAGATGACCTAACAATAAATAAAATAATTATAAATAAAAATCTGAAAATTTAGTGGAATATATTGATGTCATGGATGATGTTAAATGGAGGACAATTTATGTCATGAGTGATGTCAAATGTATCTAGATCTTTCTATGGTAGGTGAAATGAGTTATCTTTGACAGAATACTCTTTTTGGGAGCTGCGTTTGAATAAGATAAATTCCTTATTAGGATTTGGTGTCTTCATAAGAATTGTAGATATGGAAGTCTAGTTTCATATCGTTCAAGAATCAACCAATGTGGATAAACCTACAGTGATATATGATTTTTCTTCTATAAATACTCATTTCCGTAACAGCATCCTACCTTACAAAGATTAACTTATTTGACCTACTTAACCTCCGAATCTTAAAATATGGTCTTCATAAAAGTCGTAGTTAATGATATTGTGGTTACTCAGAAATTTCAATCACTCAATTTGGATATTTCTATGAAAAGTTATGACCAAAATACAGAGGCTGTATCATATTTAGGCAAAAATTAAAACATCGTATACAACGTTTTTAGGGGATATTACATTATCTCCCCCTTGGGAACATTCGTCCTCGAATGAGAAAAGACTTAGCTTGAGTAGAGTAGAGTATTAACAAACAACCTATCATTAATGCAACAGTGTAATTTAAAATATCGTTTAAAAAATATTTCATAATTTTGCAAGCATATGACAAGAAAAGTTGAGATGTAAGGATTTCAAGTAATTGAGCAAGAAAAACTTAATACCTTAGGTTTGGGTAGAGGGGAAAAGATGAGGGTATCTCTTAATCATATCCGCTTCCGCTTCCCATGTTGCACTTTCTATTTGTTGATTCCTCCAAAGGACTTTAACAGATGCAATTTCTTTGTTCCTCAATCTCTTAACTTGCCGGTCCAAAATTTCCACAGGAACTTCTTCATAGGTCAAGTTTTCTTCAATATTCACTACTGCCATAGGTACAATGGAACTAGAATCACCCACATGTTTTTTCAACATAGACACGTGAAACACCGGATGAACCATGGCTATTTCCAATGGTAATTCCAACTCATATGCAACCTTACCAACACGTCTCACGATTCTATAAGGCCCTACATATCTAGGGCTCAATTTCCCTTTCTTACCAAATCAAACCACACCTTTCATGGGTGAAACCTTCAGATACACCCAATCATCCACATTAAACTCAAGATCCCTTCTTCTAGTGTCAGAATAGGACTTTTGACGACTTTGAGCCGTCTTCAACCTTTCTCTAATGATCTTCACCTTCTCTAAAGCATCAAGTACCAAATTGGGGCCCAATAAGGTCATCTCACCTACTTCGAACCAACCAACCGGTGATCTACAGCGTCTCCCATACAAAGCCTCAAACGGTGCCATCTCAATACTTGAGTGGTAACTATTATTATAGGCAAACTCGATGAGAGGTAGATGATCATCCCAATTCCCTTTAAACTCCAACACACAAGCCCTTAACATATCCTCTAGTGTTTGAATCGTCCTTTCGGCTTGCCCATCCATTTGAGGATGGAATGCTGTGCTCAACTTTACCTTAGTACCGAGGCCTTTTTGAAATGATCTCCAGAAGTGAGAAGTGAATTGGGTACCACGATCCGAAATAATGGATAATGGCACACCATGCAACCTCACCAACTCCTGAATATACAACTTGGCATAGTCTTCGGCACTATAGGAAGTTTTAACCGGTAAGAAGTGAGCTGACTTAGTCATTCTATCAATAATTACCCAAATCGAGTCATGACGTTTTCGGGTATGAGGCAAACCCACTACAAAATCCATATTCACATTTTCCCATTTCTAAGTTGGGATTTCAATGTCTTGGGCTAGGCCACCCGGTCTTTGATGTTCGGCCTTCACTTGTTGACAATTTGTACATTCGGACACAAACCTTGCTATGTCCTTCTTCATTCCACCCCACCAATACAACTCCTTTAAGTCTCGGTACATTTTTGTTGAACCGGGATGAATGGAGTATCTAGAATTATGAGCCTCCATCAAGATCAAACTTCTTAGGCCATCAATATCTGGAACACATATCCGACCTTGGTAGTATAGAACCCCATCTCCCCCTTGGGAAAAGACTTCTATCTTCTTTTCCTTTACCAACTTCTTTAACTCGATAAACTTTGGGTCAAGATCTTGCTTTGATTTAACATCCACCACCAAAGAGGATTCAGAACTATTTTGAACAACCATACCCCCATCATTAGTACTACCCAACTTCACCCCTAATCTAGCCAATCGGTGAACATCTTTCACCAACTCCCTCTTCCTTTCATCCACATGGGCCACACTCCCCATAGATATTCTACTAAGTGCATCAGCAACCACATTGGCTTTACCTGGATGATAGTGCACACTCATGTCATAGTCCTTAAGGAGTTCTAGCCACCTCCTTTGCCTTAGATTAAGGTCCTTTTGGGTAAACACATATTGAAGACTCTTATGATCAGTATAGACATCCACATGCACCCCATAGAGGTAATGCCTCCAAATCTTCAGAGCAAAAACAACAGCCGCCAATTCAAGGTCATGGGTAGGGTAGTTGCGCTCATGCACCTTTAATTGCCTAGAAGCATAGGCTATTACCTTGCCTTTTTGCATTAAGACACAACCTAAACCAATCTTTGAAGCATCACAATAAACTACAAACCCTTCTAATCCTTCTGGGAGAGTCAAAATAGGAGCAGAGGTAAGTCGATCTTTTAAGGTTTGGAAACTCTTCTCACACTCATCTGTCCATATGAATTTGGATTTCTTTTGGGTCAATTTTGTCATAGGAGATGAGATGGAAGAATAGCCTTTGACGAACTGTCTATAGTACCCGGCTAGACCTAAGAAGCTCCTAATGTCTGAAGGAGATAATGGTCTAGGCCAATTTTTGACTGCCTCTATTTTCTTAGGATCAACCTTGATTCTATCACCGGACACTACGTGACCAAGAAATGCTACCTCCTTTAACCAAAATTCACACTTACTAAATTTTGGAAATAATTGTTTATCCCTCAATGTTTGAAGCTCAACTCTCAAGTGCTTTTTATGTTCTTCCTCACCCCGAGAGAAAATTAAAATATCATCAATGAAGACTACTACAAAGGTATCAAGGTAAGGTTTGAACACCCTATTCATCAAGTCCATAAACACCGCCAGTGCATTCGTCAACCCAAAACTCATCACCACAAACTCATAGTGACCATACCTTGTTCGAAAGGCTGTTTTGGGAATGTCACACTCCCTTACCCATAGTTGGTGGTTGCCGGACCGAAGGTCGATCTTGGAGAAGTGACTTGACCCTTGTAATTGATCAAACAAGTCATCTATTCTAGGGAGTGGGTACTTGTTCTTAATGGTCATCTTATTTAATTTCCGATAGTCTATGCACATTCGAAGTGACCCATCCTTCTTTCTTACAAATAGAACGGGAGCACCCCATGGCAAAATACTTGGTCTTATGAACCCCTTCTCTAACAAGTCCTTTAATTGTTCCTTCAGCTCTTTCAATTCTGCTGGGGCCATGCGGTAAGGTGGAATAGAGATAGGTTGGGTATCGGGGAGGATATCAATACCAAAATCAACTTCCTTTTCGGGAGGGACACCGGGAAGGTCATCAGGAAAGACATCGGGGAATTCATTGACTATAGGAACTGACTCAAGAGAAGGACTTTTGGAGTTGACATCCCTAACCCTCACAATATGGTAAATACATCCCTTAGAAATCATTTTGCGAGCCTTAAGATAAGAAATAAACTGACCCTTAACAACCGAATCACGACCCTGCCATTCAATAACAGGCTCATTTGGAAATTGGAACTTGACTCGACGATTCCTACAATCTATGGAAGCATAAGATGCATGTAACCAATCCATCCCAAGAATGACATCGAAATCTACCATATCAAGCTCAATGAGATCACAAGGAATAGCTTTATGCAAGATAGACACAAGGCAACCCCTATAGACCTTTCTAGCAATAACTGACTCACCAACAGGGGTAGACACCAAATAAGGCTCTAATAACATTTCAGGTAAAACATCAAATCTATTAGCAAGGAATGAAGTAACAAAAGATAAATTTGCACCCGGATCTAATAGTGCATACACATTAAAAGAAAAGACCTTTAACATACCGGTAGTGACATTGGGTGCATCCTCAACCTCTTGTCTCTCATGCAAGGCGTAAAAGTGGTTGGTGCGTTGGACACCTCCTTGGACTTGTTGACCATGAGCAATTTGGCCTTGAGTCCTACCACCACCATCTCTACAATCCTTAGCATGGTGGCCCAGCTTGCCACACTTAAAGCATGCATTGGAGCCAGCTAAGCATTCCCCTTTGTGAGTCCTTCCACACTTCTTGCAAGCAAGGAAAGTTTGAGTAGCAACATTCTCACTTGGAATCATTGGTTTACCACTCTTGTCCTTGTTGAACCTTGGAGGAGGAGTATTGGTGGAACCTTGCCCCATAAATCGTTGCCCACCTTGGCCTTTGCCATTGTTACCATAATCGGACCTTTGAGGGTTAAACCCTCCACCATCCACTCTAGCCTTTTTGAACCCCCTTGATCTCTCTCTAAGCTTTTCTTCTTCAATTTGTTCTGCGTAAGTCATTAACCGAGAGATATCCATCTCCTTGATCAACATGGCCGTTTTGCACTCCTTGGACACCAAGCTTGAGACACCGGAAATAAACTTGCTCATTCTAGCTCTTGGGTCAGAGACCATGAAGGGAGCATACTTTGACAACTTAGTGAATTTGAGAGCATACTCCCTCACACTCATACTTCCTTGACGGAGGTTGATGAACTCTTGGATTTTGGCCTCCCTTAGCTCCAATGGGAAGAAGCGGTCTAGGAAGGCACATTTGAACTCTTCCCATCTTATCGACCCTATTTCTTCATCCCTCTCAACAATCCATTGTTCGTACCATACTCGAGCCACACCTTTGAGTTGATAGGCCACTAGCTCGGCCTTCTCATTTGGTGGCACACCCATGATAGCCACAATCCGGTACACCTCATTAATGAACTCCATAGGGTCCTCATCTAGTTTAGAACCATCGAACTCGGGCGGATTCATCCTTTGGAAATCCCGAATCCTAGAGGCTGGATTTTGCATTTGGGGAGGAGGAACACCTAGATTCCCTTGGTTAGCTACGACTTGAGCTAACAAAGTAATAACACTGCGAAACTCGGCATGGGTTACCCCATCCTCATGATGTTGGGCATTAGGAATCGGAGGAGTTTGGTCCTCATCGTCAACCCTTGCTCTTTGAGGTGGTCTTCCACGAGTCATTATCTAGAGAACACAAAATGGGTCGTTAGTTAAAAGAAAGATTAGGACATTCTAAGGCACGACATGAATTTGAAAGAAGTGAAAATTTTCCTAAACGCCTCATAGTCTCTTATTCATAATTGTGGCGCGCTTCACAACCATGAACAAGACCCTATTCGACGCGGTATGTTGGACTCCAAGGATCATTCAAAACCTCGGGCTCTGATACCAAGTTTGTCACGACCCAAGCCTAGGGCCTAGACGTGACATGGCGAATGAGGAACCCGAAAGTACCTCAAACAAGCCTCTTAGCATTCTTTTAGCCTTTCATAGGTAATGATGATAAATAAACAAGCGGAAATCATAATAATAAATCTTCAACTTACATATGTCCAACAATACCTCTAACTATTAGATTTAATGGGGCTAAGACAAGTTCCTAGCTCACCCTCAATCATAATAGAAGAAATGCAATAATAAAATATCTTAACATATCATAAGCTAGAAAGACAAAGGAGTATTGTTCCCGGAACATGGGAACTCACTAAAAGTAGTCTTTAATGGAATATCAACTAGCCACGTGGAGGAGAACGAGGAGGAGCACTGATCCCTACATGGTGATATCATGTAGGCAAAAGAGTATGCGTTAGTACTTTGAATGTACTAAGTATGTAAGGATGCATGAACATTGAGAAAATATTATAACATTTATGTAATATGGAACATAATGTAATACATGCATAATAAATCATATGGATATCCTTTAAAATATTCATTTTGTGGAAAGCTAACCATAACCGACATTTAAGACCATGCGAGCTATTACATGGAATCCAACATAACCCCCTACATTGGCCGGGGAGACTACTTGCCAGGTAGAACTCCGTCAACTTCATTCATTTCTTTAACTTTAACTTTAAGGGCTATTTATGGATCCATTAGCCTAAGCCTACAAGGGCTCCTATGTTGGCACATAGTTAATGAGACAAGGGGTTGCTACTAGGATTCCCTTACCGAATCCCACCTCAATGCCTCATTCAGTGCTAAGTCAATCCCATGGAATAGTTTAATACTTCAAAATAGTCATAACATATAGCTTGAGAATTCAAAACATCATATTCAGTAGAATAGCTCATTAAAATATTTGATAATTCAAATATGCAAGAATTATCCTTATTGCATAAAGAATCCATCATTCATATCATTTCATCATTCTTTCATTTCATAAGAATCCCTTTTTGATCATGGATATTGCTTTCATAAACATTTATTTGGAGTCAAAGCTTTCAAGTCAAACTTTATTAAAAATATAGTAAAATTAGGTGGGTTCAAATCACTTCAACTTAAAAACATGTATGTAAATAAATATACATAAATACTTTGAAATCCATTAATTAAAAATTATGCTTTAAACAACCCACCATGAATTTCAACAACCTTTAAAAATATAAATAAATAAATTACTTGCAATCCACCAATTCATACATATAAAATTATGTTGTATCAAAATAGACCAATAATCATTAGTTTAACCATGATTCATACTATTAAGTAAAAATAATAATTACCATAACAAAAATATTACTTAAAATCAAGAGACTTAATTGAAAGAGTTTTAGGACTATATGGATGGAAGAATTCATGGATAAACACCACATAACTTAGAGTAAAGCTTAAAGAAAATAAATATAATTTATCATATAATCAAAATAATTTAGACATGAGAGTGGAAGGAATACTCTCATTGAAACCTTACATACCTGGAAACCGAAGCTTTAGTTGGTACGGGAAGACTTAATGAACACTCTTGAGTCCTAGCTTCTCTCCTTGCCGGAACGTTTTGTGTACTACCCGGAATATATGAATCACCGGAATAGTATTTCTTCACTACTAAGAACTAAAATTATATTTGAGAATGTGTATAGAGAGAAGATTTCTTGAGAAAGCTTGATGAATAAAATGAGGAAATAAGGTGGGTATTTATAGGTGGGAAAGATGACCTAACAATAAATAAAATAATTATAAAGAAAAATCTGAAAATTTAGTGGAATATATTGATGTCATGGATGATGTTAAATGGAGGACAATTTATGTCATGAGTGATGTCAAATGTATCTAGATCTTTCTATGGTAGGTGAAATGAGTTATCTTTGACAGAATACTCTTTTTGGGAGCTGCGTTTGAATAAGATAAATTCCTTATTAGGATTTGGTGTCTTCATAAGAATTGTCGATATGGAAGTCTAGTTTCATATCGTTCAAGAATCAACCAATTTAGATAAACCTACAGTGATATATGATTTTTCTTCTATAAATACTCATTTCTGTAACAGCATTCTACCTTACAAAGATTAATTTATTTGACCTACTTAACCTCCGAATCTTAAAATATGGTCTGCATAAAAGTTGTAGGTAATGATATTGTGGTTACTCAAAAATTTGAATCACTCAATTTGGATATTGCTATGAAAAGTTATGACCAAAATACAGAGGATGTATCATGTTTAGGCAAAAATTAAAACATTGTATACAACGTTTTTAGGGGATATTACACTTGCCCCTTGCAATTGATCAAACAAGTCATCTATTCTAGGGAGTGGGTACTTGTTCTTAATGGTCATCTTATTTAATTGACGGTAGTCTATGTACATTCGAAGCGATCCATCCTTCTTTCTCACAAATAACACAGGAGCACTCCATGTGGAAATACTTGGTTTTATGAACCCCTTCTCTAACAAGTCTTTTAACTGTTCATTCAACTCTTTTAATTCTACCGGGGCCATACGGTAAGGAGGAATAGAGATAGGTTGGGTATTAGGGATGAGATCGATACCAAAAGCAACTTCCTTTTTGGGAGGGACACCAGAAAGGTCTTCGGGAAAGACATCAGGGAATTCATTGACTATAGGAACCGACTCAAGAGGAGGACTTTTGGAGTTGACATCTCTAACCCTCACAATGTGGTAAATACATCCCTTAGAAATCATTTTGCAGGCCTTAATATAAGAAATAAACTGACCCTTCACCACCGAATCATGACCCTGCCATTCAATAACAGGTTCATTTGGAAATTGGAATTTGACTCGACGATTCCTACAATCTATGGAAGCATAAGATGCATGTAACCAATCCATTCCAACAATGACATCGAAATCTGTCATGTCAAGCTCAATGAGATCACAAGGAATAACTTTATGCAAGATAGACACAAGGCAACCCCTATAGACCTTTGTAGCAATAACTGACTCACCAATGGGGGTAGACACCAATAGGGATCTGATAATATTTTAGGTAAAACATCAAATCTATTAGCAAGGAATGGAGTTACAAAAGATAAATTTGCACCCGAATCTATTAGTGCATACACATCAAAAGAAAAGACCTTTAACATACCGGTAATGACATTGGGTGCATCCTAAACCTCTTGTCTCCCATGCAAGGCGTAAAAGCGGTTGGTGTATTTGACACCTCCTTGCACTTGTTGACCATGAGCAATTTGGCCTTGAGTCCTACCACCACTATCTCTACAATCCTTAGCATGGTGGCCCAGCTTGCCACACTTAAAGCATGCATTGGAGCTAGCTAAGCATTCCCCTTTGTGAGTCCTTTCACACTTCTTGCAAGCGGGGAAAGTTTGAGTAGCAACATTCTCTCTTAGAATCATTGGTTTACCTCTCTTGTCCTTGTTGAACCTTGGAGGAGGAGTATTGGTAGAACCTTGTCCCATAAATCGTTGCCCACCTTGGCCTTTGCCATTGTTACCATAATCGGACCTTTGAGGGTTAAACCTTCCACTATCCACTCTAGCCTTTTTGAACCCCCTTGATCTCTCTCTAAGCTTCTCTTCTTCAATTTGTTCTGCATAAGTCATTAACCGAGAGATATCCATCTCCTTGACCAACATGGCCGTTTTGCACTCCTTAGACACCAAGCTTGACACACCAGAAATAAACTTGCTCATCCTAGCTCTTGGGTCGGAGACCATAAAGGGAGCATAGTTGGACAACTTAGTGAATTTTAGAGCATACTCCCTCACGATCATACTCCCTTGACGGAGGTTGATGAACTCTTTGATTTTGGCCTCCCTTAGCTCCAATGGGAAGAAGCGGTCTAGGAAGGCACCTTTGAACTCTTCCCATCCTATCGACCCTATTTCTTCATCCCTCTCAACAACCCATTATTCATACCACACTCGAGCCACACCTTTGAGTTGATAGGCTACTAGCTCGGCCTTCTCATTTGGTGGCACACCCATGATAGCCACAATCCGATACACCTCATTAATGAACTCCATAGGGTTCTCATCTAGCTTAGAACCATCGAACTCGGGTGGATTCATCCTTTGGAAATCCTGAATCCTAGAGGCTGGATTTTGCATTTAGGGAAGAGGAACACCTAGATTCCCTTGATTAGCTACGACTTGGGCTAAAAAAGTAATAACACTGCGAAACTCGGCATGGGTTACCCCATCCACATGATGTTGGGCATTAGGAATCGGGGGAGTTTTGTCCTCATTGTCAACCCTTGCTCTTTGAGGTGGTCTTCCATGAGTCATTATCTAGAGAACACAAAATGGGTCGTTAGTTAAAGGAAAGGTTAGGACACTCTAAGGCACGACATGAATTTGAAAGAAGTGAAAATTTTCCTAAACGCCTCATAGTCTCTTATTCATAATTGTGGCGCGCTTCACAACCATGAACAAGAACCTATTCGACGCGGTATGTTGGACATCCAAGGATCATTCAAAACCTCAGGCTCTGCTACCAAGTTTGTCACGACCCAAGCCTAGGGCCTAGACGTGACATGGCGAATGAGGAACCCGAAAGTACCTCAATTAAGCCTTTTAGCATTCTTTTAGCATTTCATAGGTAATGATGATAAATAAATAAGAGGAAATCATAATATTAAATCTTCAACTTACATATGTCCAATAATACCTCTAACTATTAGATTTAATGGGGCTAAGACAAGTCCCTAGCTCACCCTCAATTATAATAGAAGAAATGCCATAGTAAAATATCTTAACATATCATAAGCTAGAAAGATAAAGGAGTATTATTCTAGGAACATGGGAACTCACCAAAAGTAGTCTTCAATGGAATATCAACTAGACACGTGGAGGAGAACGAGGAGGAGCACTGATCCCTACATGGTGATATCATGTAGGCAAAAGAGTATGCGTTAGTACTTTGAATGTACTAAGTATGTAAGGATGCATGAACATTGAGGAAAACATTAAAACATTTATGTAATATTGAACATAATTTAATGTATGCATAATAAATCATATATATATCCTATAAAACATTTATTTTGTGGGAAATTAACCATAACCGACATTTAAGACCATGCGAGCTATTACATGGAATCCAACATAACCCCCTACGTTGGCCGGGGAGACTACTTGCCAGGTAGAACTCCGTCAACTTCATTCATTTCTTTAACTTTAACTTTAAGGGCTATTTATGGATCCATTAGCCTAAGCCTACAAGGGCTCCTATGTTGGCACATAGTTAATGAGACAAGGGGTTGCTACTAGGATTCCCTTACCGAATCCCACCTCAATGCCTCATTCGGTGCTAAGTCAATCCCACGGAATAGTTTAATACTTCAAAATAGTCATAACATATAGCTTGAGAATTCAAAACATCATATTCGGTAGAATAGCTCATTAAAATATTTGATAATTCAAATATGCAAGAATTGTCCTTATTGCATAAAGAATCCATCATTCATATCATTTCATCATTCTTTCATTTCATAAGACTCCCTTTTTGATCATAGATATTGCTTTCATAAACATTTATTTGGAGTCAAAGCTTTCAAGTCAAACTTTATTAAAAACATAGTAAAACTAGGTGGGTTCAAATCACTTCAACTTGCAAATATGTATGTAAATAAATATTCATAAATACTTCGAAATCCATTAATTAAAAATCATGCTTTAAACAACCCACCATGAATTTCAAGAGCCTTTAAATAGATAAATAGAGAAATTACATGTAAACCATCAATTCATATATATGAAATTATGTTGCATCAAAATAGAGCAATAATCATTAGTTTAACCATGATTCATACTATTAAGTAAAAATAAGAATTTACCATACGAAAATATTATTTGAAATCAAGATATTTAATTGAAAGAGTTTTTGGACTACATGGGTGGAAGAATCCATTGATAAACACACACATAACTTAGAGTAGAGCTTAAAGAAAATAAATATAATTTATCATATAATCAAAATAATTTAGACATAAGAGTGGAAGGAATACTCTCATTAAAGCCTTACATACCTGGAATCTGAAGCTTTAGTCAGAACCGAAAGACTTAATGAACACTCTTGAGTCCTAACTTTTCTCCCCGCAGGAACATTTTGTTTACTATCCGGAGTATATGAATCACCGGAATAGTATTTCTTCTTTACTAAAAACTAAAACTATATTTGAGAATGCGTAAAGAAGTGTATAGAGAGAAGACTTTCTTGAGAAATCTTGATGAATAAAATGAGGGAATAAGGTGGGTATTTATAGGTGGGAAAGAGAGACCTAACAATAAATAAAATAATTATAAAGAAAAATCTGAAAATTTAATGGAATATATTGATGTCATGGATGATGTTAAATGGAGGATAATTTATGTCATAAGTGATGTCAAATGTATCTAGATCTTTCCATGGTAGGTGAAATGAGTTATCTTTGACAGAATATTATTTTTTGGAGCTGTGTTTGAACAGGATAAATTCCTTATTAGGATTTGGTGTCTTCATAAGAATTGTAGATATAGAAGTCTAGTTTTATGTCGTTCAAGAATCAACCAATTTGGATAATCGTACAGTAAGATATGATTTTTCTTCTATAAATACTCATTTCCGTCACAACATTCTATCTTACAATAATTAATTTATTTGACCTACTTAACCTCCAAAATTTAAAATATGATCTTCACAAGAGTTGTAGGTAAAGATCCTTTGGTTACTTAGAAATTTGAATCACCCAATTTGGATATTCCTATGAAATGTTATGCCCAAAATACAGAGGCTGTATCATATTTAGGCGAGAATTGAAACATCGTATACAACGTTTTTAAGGGATGTTACAGGTACTCAACAAGTGGATAGCTAAAACTAAGCAAAGCTTAATAGATACAAGTACTCCTGTCCTCCCTACCGAACCTTCTTAACTACAACCTACATAAAATCAGCCCAACGCTACACTTGTACAATAACAACGGTAATACAGTCCACAAATACTCATCAATAGTCTCGTCAATAAATCATACCAAGTCAAGTTCATAAAGGTGCAATGCAGTTCAATGAAATGATGCATGTCTGTCCTATCGGTATACATCCACTGAATCACAGTCTGAAACTTATGGGGGACATTTCTGTCCATGTAACCTGCCACGAAATGTGTGGCCCGTCCCCTTAACATATATATATCTTGTCACGGAGCGTGTGGCCCGACCCCTTTATTTTATAATACCTGCCATGGAGCATGTGGCCCGACCCCTTTTATTTTATATCAGTTTCAGTTTCAACACAATATGTCAAAACCAATGCAATCGATTCATGTTCATATAATTCACGATAATAACATGACAACAATAATAATTTTTTTCCTATGTCACATCAACATAGTAATTTCGCATATCCAAAATAAATCCATAATAACATCATATCAATTCCACCAATACACGTCATTAAATCACTATTTTATACCATTCATCTCCATCTTTAAGGCCAATCATACAGTCAATAACCCAGTTCAATTCTCATTACTCCCCAGTACACATAACATGGAAATACAAGTATCTATAAGCTTAAATTGAGGTTTAGAAATTCACTTGCCTCAAATAATCAAGCAATTACTCCGAAACTTGAGCCTTCCCTTTTCGTCGGGCCTCCAAATAAGTATAATCTAATAAAATAAATAACTACAATAAGATTTCGAAACTAACAACACACATATTATTATATGTCTAGCTTAGACCCAAATTCTATAGTCAATTTCCTACGTCTCAAGTTTAGGGCTAAGCCTCAATTTCTTTCAAAAATGTAAATCTAATTATATTTATATAATATAATACACCTATTATTTAATCACTTATTTCAATATATCAAAACTCAATTTCTAATCTAATAACGAAATAATAATAATTTAAAGTGAAGCCACTAGTTACGAACAAAGTGATAGAACCCATGATCTAAAATACATGCTACCCTTTTTAATCTAATACCCAATTATACGTGACATGCCTTCCAACTATTGGCACCATAATAATTACTCCTTTTAACATTGCCATATCGTCAACCCAACAATAGTAATTACAACCAAAACCTTCCCCACTTCTCTGTCAATAATGACAATGGTTTTTAAGAGGATGAAACACAATATCCAATTGAAAATAGGCAAGGAAATTTATGGATAGAATAACAGAAATAATAAAGAAAGAGACCAAATGCACAATTCCCTATAAGTATGTCATTTCAATGGTCACCTCTCATTATTTAATAGATGATTGACTAGTCATCACAACCCATTAATATATCACCATTAATTACTAGAATTCCACGGAAAGATGTATCTATTTGGTACCTAAAGCAGTTTCCTCACGAGGCTCTTCGGTCTTCTTCCACAGCGACGGTTCTTGATTTTTTTTCTTCTAATTTAATTAGGTTTTAGAAGTGATAACCCTGATAGTTTAATAAATAAAGTATTTTAGAGTATTAAATAATTTAACATTTTAAACCACCAATTAAATTAATTATTTAAAATTACCCATTAATTAATTAACTGAAGTTACCGAAAGGTTCAAAATTTTTCAACTTAGATTTACAGAAAGGGTCTTCTATGAAAGTAGGAGGACTCGTTCTCAAAATGATCTGACGGGTCATTACAGATACAAAGACTAATACTACTATAAGAGACACTTCATTAGATGATTTAAAATATGAAGTTGAAAAACTTAAACAGTAGATTAAATCTCTCAAACAAAGTCAAATTATTCATAATCATCGGATTTCTCAATTAGAAACCCTTGAGCAACAAGAATCACCATCTCATACTAATAAAGAAAAAGGTATTGTAGATGAAAATGAAAAAATCGAAAAAATTATAGAAACTCCTAAAGATAATTCATTCTTAGGAATGTTACAGATTGTAACTGTGCATAGATGGTATATTAAATGTACCATTTTAATTAACAATGAGTTTACTATTACTAACACAACTATGATTGACAGCGGAGCAGATGTTAGTTGCATTCAAGAAGGCTTAATCCCTTTTAGATATTTTGAAAAAACAACGCATGCAGTTAAATCTGCATCTGGTCATGCTTTAAATATAAAGTATAAACTGTCTAATACATATATTTGTTAGAATAAAGTCTTTATTCCTCATTTTTTCTTATTAGTAAAGGATCAAATGCACCCTCCAATTATTCTTGAAACTCCTTTTATTAATACTATATATCCTTTTTCTAAAATAAATTTTGAAGGATTCATTGCTAGATATAATAATAAGGATATTTCCTTTACCTTTATAACTGAACCAGTAACTCGAAACATTAATGTTTTAATTGAAATGAAACTGAAGCATGTTAATTCTTTACAACTAGAAATTTACAGTTTAAATATTCTAGATACATTGAAACCTACTAAGGTACAAGAAAAGATTAGATTAATCTCTAAACAATTAGCAATTGATGTTTGTGCTGATCATCCTAGTGCTTTCTGGAATAGAAAAAGGCATATTGTCACTCTTTTATATGAAGATAATTTCAGTGAAGATAATATTCCCACTAAATCTCGTCCCTGTCAGATGAATAGTGAGTTAGTAGAATTTTATAAAAAAGATATTGATAGCCTTTTACAAAAAGGATTGATTAAACCCTCTAAATCACCATGGTCTTGTACTGCCTTCTATGTTAATAATGCTGCAAAAAAAGAACGTGGTATGCCTAGGTTAGTAATAAATTCCAAACCATTAAACAAGTATTTAAAATGGATTCGATATCCTATTCCAAATAAAAGAGATTTATTATCCAGATTATATGATGCCAATATTTTCTCAAAATTCGACTTAAAGTCAAGATATTGGCAAATTCAGATTTTTAAAGAGCACACTTATAGAACTGCTTTTAATGTTCCTTTTGGGCAATATGAATGGAACGTAATGCCTTTTGATTTAAAATATCAGAACCTGGAACATAGTTATAACCATGTGTTCTAACATTTAATGTTAAGGCATCTAAAATATTAATATCCGACAATGATAATTGTAGGTTAGGTTGAGTATTGAAATAAACTAGGCCATATGCTATTGTTGATTCAATAGAACCCATTAAAGATTGTCTAAAATTTAAATTTCTAGCATCCCTTAGTGCGGCTAGAAAAGTTTCTGGTAACTCTTTAAGGGTTAATGATTTAAAAGCAATTTGAACCATGCCTATATGCATAAAATTATATTAGACCTATAAGATTCTATATCTCGTTTATTTAATAAATAAATAGCTTGCTCATCAGAATTCAGAGCTAAAGATTATTTAGTTGTTTTTATTAACTGTTTAGTAGATAATTTATCAAACCATCCATAGTCATATATGATTTTGGTATCAATCTTTGAAATGGTCCATTTGTTTAATAAATCAAGGTTTTGAGGTATATCTATCTCTTCTAATTTAGTACTTTTAATACTAGTTTCTCCAATATCCATAGAAAACTTAAGTCATATCTATGCCAAATATTATGGATATGTATTATGAAAGTTCCTAGGCTCTGATACCATTTGTTTGTCTTATAGAATTTATTTCAAATTGTTATCTATTTTGAATTCTAGATGTAAATTATATGATACATCTTATCAGACTATTTTAGTTGAAACTAATTTTACTAAATCTAAAGTCACTACTAGAAGACCTATTCGATGGGAATAAAATTAATTTCCCAACCACATGGACTTTAGAATCAGTTATAGCACCTAATCAAGTTACCAATAACTTGACCAATAATGAATATTCTCATATAACTCAAAATCCAGATGGAAAAATATGCATCCAGTTTTCTGATAATAAAACTCCTATGTATAACCGATGATCATTTTCCGGCTATAGATCTTTGCCTGAGATTCAGCATATTTCTCTTATTTCTTTTGAAACTCCTGTATATGGTCCAGCTCGTAATAGAGCTTTATCTTTACATACTCTAAGTGATACTTTGAGTGAAAAACAGGTTGAAAAAGTAAAAATTAATCCTGTCACTAATATAGTACAGGCCACTGATAAATTATCTGATCTAGATCCAACTGCATCAGAAATGGATTTTAACCCTAATGAGGGTATTGATTGAAATAAACTCTGAATTATGATGACACACCAAATAAATTTTAGTCCAGGATCCCTGACACATCAACATATTCAGAAAGAATTTCATCAAAGTAAATGGAACAAGTTTAAAACTTGGTTTTTTGAGACTTATAATCAAGATGATTTACATAATATTTCCCAAGAATTCTATGAATTTTTGTGCACTGCATAATAAAATTATGTATTTTGTCCCATAGTTTATAACCACCTATTTATCGTTATATGTCAAAGTTCTCGAACAATGAACTTTTAAGGATAACACTGGTAATATTATTAAGGCTATCTATCCGCCTCAAAGTCCTTTTATCTTGCCTAATAATACAGGCCACACCTTTTTAGCTTTTCAAAATTTTATTGAAAATGATATCTCAAGAATTAGCATAAAAGAAATTAATAATTTGATTGCTCAAAATAATTATTTAAGTCTTTATGTTAAGGTCATTGGTGAACACATTAGTTCTCTTGATGCTAAACTTGATCAATTAATCTTGGTAGTAAAAATATTAAATAGAAACCAACCTTCTGATATAGCCTCTACATCGGAAAACAAGGTCATTTTTCAGACTCCTACTCATATTCAGTGTCCTATAGAGGTAAAGGATTTCAAATCTAAGTCATTAACTGATTTAGAAGCACTTCTTGAAAACAAATTAGCAAACTTACATACTAAACCTATTGGCATAATAGCCAACCCTCCAATTAAGGATGATATTTTTGAACTTAAGCAATTTAAATCCAAAGGTAATAAAATGAATTCTATGTTCAAATTCGGTAGCAGATATGCTACTAAACCTTCTATGCTAACCTATTATTATCCTCGCCCTACTCCTCAAGATGTTTTCATAGAGGAAAGAGATTAGATCCAAACCAACATATCTTATAATGGTGATCATATTTATAAATAGAATATTGGCGGCTTAACTGATTGACAGGTCTTCATTCTTTTACATTGAATGCTAATGTACGCCACCATTTGTAAATCTACAAATCACAATAATGACCATCCCACTTGTAAAATGATAGTGGCAGGATTTACAGGCCAATTAAGAGGCTGGTGGAATAATTTGTTAACAAATAAAGCTCGTACATCTATCACTTCTTCAATAAAAAGAGAAGTAACAATAGAGGTTGTAGTCTCTGAAGAAGGAACATCTCAAAGACCAGTCGAAAATGTTTGACAAGATGTTGTTTATACTTTAGTTCTAACCATATTAGAACACTTTAATGGTATATTTACCAACCAAAATGAAACTCTTAGAACACTTCTAAATGGACTTTGTTGTAGATATTTAGGTGAATTTAGGTGGTATAAAGACACTTTTTTAAGTCGAGTAATGGACTTATCCGAAAGTAATAATATTCATTGGAAGACTAAGTTTATAGATGGCCTTCCTCCCTTATTTGCAGAAAGAGTTCGAAAAACTCTACGAGGAACTCACTCTACTATTCCTTATGATGTCTTCACTTATGGCCAGTTAATTGGCACTTGCACTCAAGAAGGATTAAATCTATGCAATGATCTTAAACTAGCTCAGCAATTAAAGACAAAAAGCAAAACAGAAAAGTCCCAATTAGGAGATTTTTATACTCAATTTGCTGTTGCAAGCCCTTCTCATAAATCGGGTAAAAGATCAAAAAAACATCATCGTTCTAGGGAAGATAGACCCTATAAATATCGTCGGAGTAAAAAAACGTGAGGCAAGAAGAGCTCACCGTAAATCTACTAGATTTACAAAAAAATATTCTAAGAGAGATCTTAGCAAAGTAAAATGCTATGAGTGTGGCCAATATGGGCATATTGCTCGAAGAATTTCAGTTCAGCAAGGTGATAAAACTGAACTTGTTAAATCAGTTCAACAGAGGGTAAAATCCTTACCTTCTTTAACACTGACTAACCCTGCTTGGCCAAAAATTATTGAAACGGATGCTTCTAATATTGGTTATGGAGGGATACTTAAACAAGTAAATCCCAATGATAAGCATGAATATCTTATAAGATTCCATTCAGGTAAATGGACCGAGGCCCAATGCAAATATGCAACAGTGGCCCATGAAATGTTATGTATAGTTAAATGTGTTTTAAAATTTTAGAATGATTTATATAATCAAAGATTCTTGATTAAAACAGACGTCCAATAAGTAAAATACATGTTTGATAAAGATTTTAAGCATGATGCTTCAAAATTAATTTTGCTAGGTGGCAGGCTCAGTTAGCCCCATTCGACTTTGATATTTAGTATAAAAAGGAATTGATAATTCTTTACCAGATTTTTTATCTAGAGAATACTTGACAAATTAATCATGCATTACTTCGCAGCTTTCTTTGAAGACAAAACTCTTATAATAATCTTAAAGGCTATCCCTTTAGGAGAAGATATTCAAACCAAGATTCCGGATAAAATCATAGAAAATATTATTAAAGAAGAAATGGAATCATTTCATTTCTCTATTCATTCCTATGAAGACGATGAAGGTCCCTACTATCTTGATACATATGATTTCTTTGAATATCATTAATATTTTATATTTGCATATATGGAAGACCCACCGTGGTCTATAATCAGAAGCAAAAATACTACTAGAGGTAGAGGCAGGGGAAGACCGGCCCCTACACAAAGGCCATCATATGGTTCATCATCATCATCTAGCAGTTTTCCTATTCTAAGAATGGGTAAGAAGAGTTTGAAACCTCTCCATCAACTCAAAAAGAAGATATTTCTTCAATCAATCTAGAAGATATTCCAGAAGAAAGTCCATTATATGAACAACTGAAAGCATACTTGGAGTCAAAAAAGCAAAAAGATACTTTTGCAACAATAACAAAAGAAATAGATGAAAACAAGAATTATGAAGAAGTACCCACAAAAGAAATAATATTTCTTTTAGAAAATTCTGATATTCAGAGGCAAGATGAACCCTGGAAGATTTTCTAGTGATACTTAGTACGGGGATTATATTTTCTAGGAGAGTCATACAAAACTCGAACATATTATGAAACAATCTTGATCAAAACAGGAAGTGTTGACTTTCAACATTTTACCAAAGAAGAGAAAGTTTATAACTTCTCAAAAGTCATTATCAGACAGATTATATCTGTTGAAGAGTGGGGAATCTCCACAATGAACAAACGACAGGTTTGTGTTAATAAAATAAACATCAATCTTACTTATTGGGATTATATCCAAGCTTTTCACAAAGTTTTCTATTACAACAATGATAAACATAAATACACCTGGTTCATAAAGGTTTATTCGAAGATTTTTGAAGGACCAATTCCAAATCGGTTCATAAGATGGTGGACATTCTACGGTCCCACAGTAAAGATTTTACCGCATATCTATCTTAACTTCTATAAAGAATGGATAAAAATTTCTCCATTTTAACAGAATTATACTTAGCTGATCATGTAAGAAATCTCTATAAAATCAATCAGATGTATTTCTTTATTGAGTTTTCTATATCATATATCCATAAATGGCTTTCAGAAGTGGGTTATACCCCAGACGAAAAAATACCATGCCTTTATCGTGTGCATTATAATAATTTTTGGGATAAATTAACAAGAAATGATCCCAAAACTAAACAACCTTATGGTCAAGAACTCATTGATACTATTAAATCAAAACTCCAAGAATATACTGAGCATCCTCAAAAGAACTTGGTGGCTGACAATTCAGTCAAACATATTGCTCGAAGAATTTCAATTCAGCAAGGTGATAAAACTGAACTAATCAATGATTATTTAGAAAAAGTCAAATGAAATTTACTTCAGACCCTAACACAATATGATAAATCAGACACTTCCATGAAAAGTGACACAAACGATGATATCGCTGATGCTCAGTCTGATGGGCCTCGACCTATATTGTCAGAAAGTGAACTGGAGAAGGTAGAAGAATTTCTTTAATCTCTAAAAGCTAAGGAAGAATTCCTTCGTACAACTATAAAAGGAAAAGGAAAACTAGAATGAGACGACCACTAAAGACTATCGAGAGATTGAAAAGAAAGCGGGTCATGCGAGGATATATCTCCACCAATTTCAAATGGATACAAATTATATTTTTAACCCAGTAGAAATACTGTATGTACACAGTAAATATACTGTTTTAGAAACCTACATAAGGGACTATCATGACACTTAGGTCGTTTTGACTATTAGGACTTTTTATTTCATAAAAGACTCACCCCGTAAATTCTTAATGGGTAGTTTGGACTAATTGATAACTACGATATTTAGTTGAGGGGTAAACTTAGACAAATTATTTAATTAGTGAGTTAAAGTATTAATTTAATTAATACTCTATACCTCTTATCCCATATTTATTATAATAAAGTAGATTAGGGTTACCATCAGGAATCTCATCATTGGATCATTAAAGAAAATAAGCATCCAGACTAAAAGCTTTATGGCTGCAGAGTAACGCAAACACTAGTGGAAAATATTATCATTGTTAAGGACTTCCACACAACATAGTTTTGACAAAGAGAAAAGGGACCCACTGATTAGGAATCTGAATTCAAGTTCATGCTCTGTAAGACCCCACAGTTAACGTAATAGGTAAGTGCAAAACCATCCCACGCCTAATCTACTATTATTAATATAGATAGTCATATTATACTTATTATTGTTATTATATGATTGAAAGGAGAGAATGAAGTGGAAGTAAATATTTCAATACTTAAAATATGGATAGCAGTACTAAGGCTTAAGTTGACTATGTTATTCGTAGTTCTCTAGGCATGGTGGGGGACAAACATTTAATGCTCGTTATTGGGCAATTCTTGGCATTGATTAGTCTTTAGGGTGTTGATATATAGAATATGTGTTCATGGTGCAACTTCTGATTTCACAAAGCAACGGATTTGATTTTCTTAAATTATTTGGCTGTTACTTTATAATTCAAGTTTTGATAGGTAATTAAATATTAGGTATATTATATTATTTGAAAATCATTAGGGTTATGATATTGGAGGAATTGAGGCTTAATCCTAGGCTTGAATTTTAGGGGATTGATTATAGAGTTGGGTGAGTTACTGGGTCTAGGTAAAACATATAAATAATATTGGTGTCTATGGAATAGTTTACTTATAAATATTATATTTTTGATAGATTGGAAACGGCCTGAGGCATTGAAGAAAGGAAGGACCTTGGTGGATTAGATTGGTTTCTTCGGTTGAGGTAAGTTATGGTTTATTCTGTATTATAGATAGACTCTTAATAGTGACTGATAGTCATTGAGTAATACGTGAAGTTTACTATGCATTTAATTGTTGTGGTTTGAATTCTTGATATGTTGTTGTGATTGGTCTGAAATCCTGAGGCCATGAAATCCATAATCTTGAACTTTCCCTATCAAAAATGATGTCTTGAATAAATAAGGCTTGATGAAATATTATTAATAAAGTGGAATGTAATCATGAAGAATGATAAATTAATTATATTCGGATCGGGTGTCACGTTCTGACATGGTATATTTAGATCGGGTGTCACATTCAAACATGGTATATTTGGATCGGGTGTCACATTCCGGCACGATATATTTGGATTGGGTGTCACGTTCCGACACGGTAATATTAAAGAAAAATAAATTAAAATGACTTAATACTACATAATCTCCAAAGACTCATTTTTCAAAGAAGTGTGATGTGGAGGCTTGAGTCCTCATGTGTGATCTTGTTATTGTTGACTGGTTATGTAATTGTTTATTAGTTGCCTACTCAGTACATGTTGTCCTGTACTGACCCCTACGTATATATTTCTTTGTTTTATTTTGTGGAGTACAGCGAGTCTTCCACCGGCTTCGACTCGACCTCAGCTCTAGTTAGTCTCCAATTCAGAAGATTTTAGGGTGAGCTATCCTTCTAGCTCGTGATGGATTCTCTCGGTTATGGCATAGTGTCTTTAGTTTTTGGACACATTTTGTTATTTGTTTATTCTGGTGTTTGATATTTCCGAACTTAGTTTTAGAATTTAGATGTTCTTCATGTGATGACTTTCAAATTTTGGGGAAATGTCAAGCAATAGATTTTAGTGGCTATTGTTATTTCTGACTTTAAAAAGATTGAGTTTCCGCAATATTGTCGTGATTTATAAGTTGAATCATTAATGTAAGTTGGGGTTTTGTATCGTTGGTTCTCCCACCTAGGAGGTTAAGTGTGGGTGTCACTCACGACCTATTTTGGGTCATGAAAAACTTGATATTAGAGTTTTAGATTTGGTGATCTCATCACCCAAGGATAGGTCTAGTAGAGTCTTGCGGAACGGTACGGGGATGCCTTTACTTTTCTTCGAGAGGCTACAGGACTTTAGGAAAACTCTATTCCTTTTATCTTTCATGCTATTACTTGAATCCAATTGGTATCTAGGTGATACAAATTGGTATCTAACCTTTTTCAATTTACTTTCACAGATGGTTAGAACTAGAGAAATAAGAGCACCTGAGCCAACCATTGGGGCTGTAGGTAGAGAAGGAGTAGCGACGAGAGGCCGTGGTAGAGGTCGCGGAAAAAAGCCCACAAGGGGCAGGGTCTAGACAGCTGGGCCAGCCAGGGAAAGAGCAGCGGCCCCTCCACTGGCTGATGAGGTAGTTAGAGATGATGTTAAGGTGGAGGAGGAGTAGGTTCATGAGAGAGAAGCACCAACCCATCCTACTCCAGAGATGATCCACCAGGTTCTCACCTATCTCAGTGGGTTATCCGATCAGGGAAAAGCTCCCCCAACACCTTATATTCTAGGAGTACAATATGCAACTGTTGTGGCTCCTTGTATGATGGCGCCCTTGGGAACAAGCATGTTTCCTCGATTGACTACAGGTTCGATAATAACGAGTGACCCGCACGATCTCTTTGTTAAGTTCTTGAAGTTGAAACCCCTGATCTTTAGGGGTATTGAATCTGAGAATGCTTACGATTTCCTTGTTGATTGTCATGAGTTGTTTCATAAGATGGATATAGTAGAGCAATTTGGTGTTAAGTTTGTGACATACTAGTTTCACGAAGATGCCATAATGTGGTGGCAGTCTCACGTTGAGTGTCGCCCAGCAGAGGCACCACCTATGACCTGGGCAACCTTTTCTGATTATTTCATGAAGATGTATATTCCTAGGACCTTAAGGGATAGGAGGAGAGATGAGTTCCTAAATATAGCGCAGGGGAGGATGTTTGTTGCCGTTTATGAGGCCAAGTTTCGTGCCTTAGCCAGATATGCTACTCATCTTTGCTTAGTCCAGAAGAGAGGATTCGCCGCTTTGTGAAGGGATTGAGGTCAGATTTATGGATTCCAGCTTTATAGGTTGCTGCTTCAGTAAAATCTTTTCAGGAAGTGGTTGATTTTGTGATAGAAGTGGAGGGGGTGAAACCAGATAACTTCGCTAAGGAGACAACATTCAAGAAGTTTCGTAAGAGAGGTGAGTTTAGTTGTTCTTACTCTAGAGGATAGAGTTCTGGAGATTATTCGACCCATCCTATTCAGTCTTCATTACAAGTTTTAGATGGAGGTTCGTTAAAGACTAGTCAGCCATTTTCTAATTTTAGGGGTTATCTTCAGTCTTTTTCATCTTCACAAAGACCCACTCTTGACCCTACGACTTGTTATGGATGTGGTGAGCCTGGGTATATCAGAAAATATTATCCAAGACAGAGTCAGACTTAGTATGACCAGGGTTATAGAGCCCCAGTAGTTAGAGGTAGAGGCGACAGCTATGGTAGGGGCCATCATTCTAGAGGACGTAGTGGCTAAGGTCATGGTGGTCGCCAGTCCATCCGGAGTAGCGGGTAGGTTGGAACTACTAGAGTACAGCCCAGCAAGGGAAATGGTCAGACAGGCAACAGAGCCTATTGTTATGCTTTCCCAAGAAGGTCAGAGGCAGAGGCATCCGATGTTGTTATCACAGGTACTCTTCTGGTCTGCGATAGCTTGGCTTTCGTATTGTTTGACCCTGGATCCACATTTTCTTCTGTATCTTCCGCATTTGCTAATGGACTTGATTTATATTGTGACTTAATTGACATGCCTATTCGTGTTTCTACACCTATTGGTGAGTCTGTGCTAGTTGAGAAAGTGTATAGGTCTTGTCTTGTGACTTTTGTGGGGAGCAGAACTTATGTAGATTTGATTATTCTGGAGATGGTTGACTTTGATGTAATCTTGAGTATGACTTGGCTCTCTCTAAATTTTGCTATCTTAGACTGCAATGCTAAGACTGTGACATTATCCAACCCTAGGATGGATCAGTTGGTGTGGGAGGGTGACTATCTTCCTGCCCCAGTTCAGATTATCTCTTTTCTTCGTGCTAAAAGGTTGGTGAGTAAGGGTTGTTTAGCCTTTCTAGAACATCTCAAGGATGATAGTTCTGAAGTGCCATCGATTGAGTCTATTTTGATAGTGCGTGAGTTTATAGATGTTTTCCCCGCAGACTTACTTGGTATGCCACCTGATAGGGATATAGATATTTGTATCTATTTGGAGCTCGGTACTCGCCTTATTTCTATTCCACCTTATAGAATGGCCCCAGCTGAGTTGAGGGAGTTGAAGGCCCAACTTTAGGAGTTGTTGGGTAAAGGTTTTATTAGACCGAGTGCCTCTCCTTAGGGTGCTCCAGTCTTATTTGTAAAGAAGAATGATGGTAGCCTTCGTATGTGCATAAACTGCAGTCAGCTGAACAAGGTGACTATTAAAAATAGGTATCCCCTTCCTCACATTGATGACTTATTCGATCTGTTGGAGGGTACTTGTGTTTTCTCAAAAATTGATTTGAGGTCTGGTTTCCATCAGCTGAAAATACGGGCAACAAATGTACCGAAGACGGCTTTTCGAACCAGGTATGGTTACTATGAATTCTTGGTAATGTCTTTTGGGCTTACAAATGCACCTACTACTTTCATGAGTCTGATAAATGGAATCTTTAAGCTATATTTGGACCTCTTTGTTATTGTTTTTATTGATGATATATTGATCTACTTAAAGAGCCGAAAAGAACATGAAGAGCATTTGAGAACTGTTCTGGGATTGTTAAGGGAGAAGAGGTTATATGCCAAATTCTCCAAGTGTGAGTTCTGGCTTGATTTAATGTCTTTTTTAGGGCATGTGGTTTCTAAAGATGGAGTGAAGGTGGATCCCCAGAAGATTGAAGCAGTGAAGAGTTGGGCAAGGCCTACTAGTGTCTCAGAGGTAAGGAGCTTCATTGGTTTGGCTAGCTACTACCATCGGTTCGTCAAGGGATTTTCTTCTATTGTTTCCCAGCTGACTAATCTGACCAAGCAGAAAGTTCCATTTGTGTGGTTGGATGAGTGTGAAGAGAGTTTTCTAAAACTCAAGACCTTATTGACTACTGCACCAATTCTTGCCTTGCTAGTAGAAGGTAAGAATTTCATTGTTTATTGTGATGCATCATATTCTGGTTTAGGTGCAGTGCTAATGCAAGAGAAGAAGGTAATTACCTATGCTTCAAGGCAATTAAAGGTGCATGAGTGTAATTACCCCACTCATGATTTGGAGTTGGCTGCGGTTGTATTTATATTAAAGTAGTGGAGACATTATCTATACGGGGTGAAGTGTGAAGTGTATACAAATCATCGCAGCTTACAACATATGTTCACTCAGAAAGACTTGAATTTGAGGCAAAAGAGGTGGATGGAATTGTTAAAGGACTATGATATCACTATTCTTTATCACCCCGGAAAAGCTAATATAATGGTCGATGCCTTGAGCAGAAAAGCAGGGAGCATGGGAAGTTTAGCTCATTTGCAGGTTTCCCAACGCCCATTGGCTAAAGAGGTTCAAACTTTAGCTAATGACTTTATGAGGCTGGAAGTAACGGAGAAAGGAGGATTTTTGGCCTATGTGGAGGCAAGATCTTCTTTCCTTGACAATATTAAAGAAAAGTAGTTTGATGATGAAAAGCTAATCCGGATTCGTGATATGGTCTTGCAGGGAGAGGCCAAAGAGGCTGTGATTGATAAGGAAGGCGTCTTGAGGATTAAAGGGTGGGTACCTATGCCCCGTATTGATACTTTGATCCAGACTATTCTTGCAGAGGCTCATAGTTTGAGGTACTCTATACATCCTGGTGCAACAAAGATGTATCGTGATCTGAGACAGCGTTATTGGTGGAGCAAAATGAAGCATGACATTATTGATTTTGTTGCCCATTGTCCAAATTGTCAGCAGGTAAAATATGAACACCAAAGTCCTGGAGGGACACTTCAAAGAATGCCTATTCTTGAATGGAAGTGGGAAAGGATTGCAATGGATTTTATGGTCGGACTTCCATAGACATTGGGTAAGTTTGATTCTATATGGGTGATTGTTGACTGGTTAACTAAGTCTGCTCACTTCATTCCAGTCAAGGTGACTTATGATGCTGAGTAGTGAGACAAACTATATATCTGCGAGGTTGTTCGATTACATGGAGTTTCAGTTTCTATCATTTTAGATAGAGGTACACAATTTACTTCTAACTTTTGGAGGACCTTGCATGCTGAGTTAGGCACTAGATTGGATCTTAGTACTACATTTCACCCTCAGACCGATGAGCAGTCTGAGAGGACAATTCAAGTGCTGGAGGATATGCTTCGTGCATGCGTGATAGAATTTGGCAGTCATTGGGATCAGTTCCTACCTTTGGTGGAGTTTTCGTACAATAATAGCTATCACTTGAGTATTGATATGGCTCCGTTTGAAGCATTATATGAGAGGATATATAGGTTTCCTATTGGTTGGTTTGATGCGTTTGAGGTGAGACCCTGGGGAACGTATCTTTTGAGGGAATCACTAGAGAAGGTGAAATTCATTCAGAAGAAGCTTCTAGCAGCTCAGAGCAGGCATAAGGAGTATGCAGACTGAAAGGTTAGGGACATGGAGTTTATAGAGAGAGAGCAAGTGTTGTTGAATATTTCACCCATGAAGGATGTGGTGAGATTCGGTAAGCGAGGTAAGCTCAGTCAGAGGTATATTGGGCCATTTGAAGTTCTTAAGCATGTTGGAGAGGTGGCCTATGAATTGGCTTTACCTCTAAGTTTGTCTAGGGTGCACCCAGTGTTTCATGTGTCTATGATAAAGAAATATCATGGTGATAGAAACTGTATTATTCGCTGGAATTCGGTCTAGCTTGATGAGAAATTGTTTTATGAGGAGGAGCCTGTAGCTATCCTTGATAGTGAGGTCCGCAAGTTGAGATCAAAGGAGATTGCGTCTGTGAAGGTTCAATGGAAGAATCGTCTAATTCAGGAGTCCACTTGGGAGACTGAGGCAGATATGCGTGGGAGATATCCATATTTGTTCATCGAGTTAGGTACCATTTTCTATCCTCGCTCTTCTTTTGACCGCTCGAGGACGAACGGTGGGTAAATTGATATCTTTTGTAATGACCCTTAGGTTGTTTTGAATACTAGGACTTTTTATTTCATAAAAGACTCACCCCGTAAATGTTTAATAGGTACTTTGTACTAATTGATAACTACGGTATTTAGTTGAGGGGTAAACTTAGACAACTTATTTAATTAGTGAGTTAAAGTATTAATTTAATTAATACTCTATACCACGTATCCCATATTTATTATAATAAAGTAGATTAGAGTTACCATTAGGAATCTCATCATTGGATCATTAAAGAAAATAAGCATCTAGAGTAAAAGCTTTATGGCTGCAGAGTAACGCAAACACCAGTGGAAAATATTGTCATTGTTGAGGACTTCCACACAACATAGTTTTGACAAAGAGAAAAGGGACCCGCTGATTAGGAATAAAACTGAATTCAAGTTCATGCTCTGTAAGACCCCACAGTTAACGTAATAGGTAAGTGCAAAACCATCCCACGCCTAATCTACTATTATTAATATAGATAGTCATATTATACTTATTATTGTTATTATATGATTGAAAGGAGAGAATGAAGTGGAAGTAAATATTTCAATACTTAAAATATGGATAGCAGTACTAAGGCTTAAGTTGACTATGTTATTCGTAGTTCTCTAGGCATGGTGGGGGACAAGCATTTAATGCTCGTTATTGGGCAATTCTTGGCATTGATTAGTCTTTAGGGTGTTGATATATAGAATATGTGTTCATGGTACAACTTCTGATTTCAAAAAGCAACGGATTTGATTTTCTTAAATTATTTGGCTGTTACTTTATAATTCAAGTTTTGATAGGTAATTAAATATTAGGTATATTATATTATTTGAAAATCATTAGGGTTATGATATTGGAGGAATTGAGGCTTAATCCTAGGCTTGAATTTTAGGGGATTGATTATAGAGTTGGGTGAGTTACTGGGTCTAGGTAAAACATATAAATAATATTGGTGTCTATGGAATAGTTTACTAATAAATATTATATTTTTGATAGATTGGAAACGGCCTGAGGCATTGAAGAAAGGAAGGACCTTGGTGGATTAGATTGGTTTCTTCGGTTGAGGTACGTTATGGTTTATTCTGTATCATAGATAGACTCTTAATAGTGACTGATAGTCATTGAGTAATACGTGAAGTTTACTATGCATTTAATTGTTGTGGTTTGGATGCTTGATATGTTGTTGTGATTGGTCTGAAATCTCGAGGCCATGAAATCCATAATCTTGAATTGCCCTATCAAAAATGGTGCCTTGAATAAAGAAGGCTTGATGAAATATTGTTAATGAAGTGGAATGTAATCATGAAGAATGATAAATTAATTATGTTTGGATCGGGTGTCATATTCCAACATGGTATATTTAGATCGGGTGTCACCTTATGACATGGTATATTTGGATTGGGTGTCATATTCTAGCATGATATATTTGGATCGGGTGTCACGTTTCAACATGGTAATATTAAAGGAAAATAAATTAAAATAACTTAATACTACCCAATCTCCAAAGACTCATTTTTCAAAGAAGTGTGATGTGGAGGCTTGAGTCCTCATGTGTGATCTTAATATTGGTGACTGGTTATGTAATTGTTTATTGGTTGCCACCTATTAAGTGCTATGGTTGATTTCCCGCTAATATCTATTGCATATTGATTCCTATTTTGAGTCGACCGATGATACCTACTCAGTACATATTGTCCTGTCCTGACCCCTATGTATATCTTTCTTTGTTTTATTTTATGGGGTGCAGTGAATCTTCGATCGGCTTCGACTCGACCTCAGCTCTAGTCAGTCTCCAATTCAGAAGATTTCAGGGTGAGCTATCCTTCTAGCTCGTGATGGATTCTCGCGGTTATGGCATGGTGTCTTTAGTTTTCAGACATATTTTGTTATTTGTTTATTCTGGTGTTTGATATTTCCGGACTTAGTTTTAGAATTTAGATGTCCTTCATGTGATGACTTTCAGATTTTGGGGAAATGTCAAGTAATAGATTTTAGTGGCTTTTGTTATTTTTGACTTTAAAAAGATTGAGCTTCTGCAATATTGTCGTGATTTATAAGTTGAATTGTTAATGTAAGTTGGGGTTTTGTATCGTTGGTTCTCCCACCTAGGAGGTTAAGTGTGGGTGCCACTCAAGGCCCATTTTGGGTCATGACAGGGACCCACTTTCACTATTCAGGGTCCCATATGAAGACTACCTTTCTTTTTATGTGTCTCCTTAGCCCTCCTATATAAAGGGCATTTCATTTCACTTCTTAGGCAGAGTTTGTTTACTCCCCTTCTCTCTCTATTACTATTCTCTCTCCCTTCTCTATTGTAAGCATAATCTATTGTAAGATATTAATAAAGATTTGCAGTTTGGAATAGCCTCCGAGGCAAGGTAAGTTCTTTACTTTGTACTTTAATTATTGTCTTCTTTTATTCATAGTCGTGACTATGTCCGGCTAAGAACCTTCATATCTATGCCAGATATCTAAAGTTATATGAGATATGGAATATGAAAGACTTAGACTCAATCAACTTATAAGAAGAATTTATCATAGATCCATGACTTGGTTCTGAGATGGTGGTACAGTCGATTCCGTCACTACAATGTTAACTCAGCCTAGCAAGCATTGGTGGTGTAAGTCCCCATTAAAAGAAAAAAAAGGGCATATTTTCACACTGTTAGAACTGCTAGTTGCCAAGTTAATAATAGTATGTATCGAAATATCTGACAGACCCTTTGCTCAGATAAAAGCTCCATACAACCATGAAATAAATAAAATTTTCTTCTATTTTGATTTTAATCTTGCTAACTACAAGATTGAGGATATAGTTTCAAGCAAGATCTGAATGACCGTGCGGACTACCGCCAGTCTTTTAGATCCTGATTGCGATGGTATCAGAGCCGAGAAACTTTCATAATACATATCCATAATATTTGGCAAAGATATGACTTAAATTTTCTATGGATATTGGAGAAACTAGTATTAAAAGTACTAGATTAGAAGAGGTAGATATACCTCAAAACCTTGATTTATTAAACAAACGGACTATTCCAAAGATTGATACCAAAACCATATATGACTATGGATGGTGTGATAAATTTTCTACTAAACAGTTAATAAAAACAACTGAACAATCTTTAGCTCTTAATTCTGATGAGCAAACTATTTGTTTATTAAATAAACGAGATATAGAATCTTATAGATCTAAATATAATTTTATGCATATAGGCATGGTTCAAATTGCTTTTAAACCATTAACCCTTAAAGGTTTACCAGAAACTTTTCTAGCCACACTAAGGGATGCTAGAAATTTAAATTTTAGACAATCTTTAATGGGTTCTATTGAATCAACAATAGCATATGGCCCAATTTATTTCAATACTCAACCTAACAAGTTCTGTTAGACTATCAATCCAAGGGAGTTTATGATTCTTTTTTAATCTTTTATATAAAGGTGATAAATCTCTAGATAGATTTTTGTAAAAGGGAGAGATATAATTCAAACTTTCCAAAAATCTTTGAAGCATAGTTCTATCCGTGATTATATCGGGAAATTTTAAAGGAAAATCAATTAACCGTTGAATAGGAGTGATTTTACCTTGACAAATATTTTGTCCAAGATATCTAACTTCTATTTGAAATAGACTCATTTTAGGTTTAGATATAACCAAACCGTTTTGTATCACAATTATTTTAAAGATATCAAGATATTTTATATGAGTCTCAAATGTTTTTGAGTAGACTAAAATATCATCAATATAAACAATGATAAAATCTAGATAAGGATTAAAAATATCATTCATTATTTTCTGAAATTCAAATGGGGCATTTTCTAAACTAAAAGACATTACGTTCCATTCATATTGCCCAAAAGGAACATTAAAAGCAGTTCTATAAGTGTGCTCTTTAAAAATCTGAATTTGCCAATATCCTGACTTTAAGTTGAATTTTGAGAAAATGTTGGCATCATATAATCTGGATAATAAATCTCTTTTATTTGGAATAGGATATCTAATCCATTTTAAATATTTGTTTAATGGTTTATAATTTATTACTAACCTAGGCATACCACATTCTTTTTCTGCAGCATTATTAACATAGAAGGCAATACAAGACCATGGTGATTTAGAGGATTTAATCAATCCTTTTTGTAAAAGGCTATCAATTTCTTTTTTACAAAATTCTGCTAACTCACTATTCATCTGACAGGGATGAGATTTAGTGGGAATATTATCTTCACTGAAATTATCTTCATATGGAAGAGTGACAATATGCCTTTTTCTATTCCAGAAAGCACTAGGATGATCAGCACAAACATCAATTGCTAATTGTTTAGAGATTAATCTAATCTTTTCTTGTACCTTAGTAGGTTTCAATATATCTAGAATATATAAACTGTAAATTTCTAGTTGTAAAGAATTAACATGCTTCTGTTTCATTTCAATTAAAGCATTAATGTTTCGAGTTACTAGTTCAGTTATAAAGGTAAAGGAAGAATCCTTATTATTATAGCTAGCAATGAATCCTTTAGAATTTATTTTAGAAAAAAGATATATAGTATTAATAAAAGGAGTTTCAAAAATAATTGGAGGGTGCATTTGATCCTTTACTAATAAGAAAAAATGAGGAATACATACTTTATTCTGACAAATATATGTATTAGACAGTTTATACTTTATATTTAAAGCATGACCAGATTCAGATTTAACTGCATGTGTTATTTTTTCAAAATATCTAGAAAGGATTAAGCCTTCTTGAATGCAACTAACATCTGCTCCGCTGTCAATCATAGTTGTGTTAGTAATAGTAAACTCATTGTTAATTAAAATGGTACATTTAATATACCATCTATGCGCAGTTACAATCTATAACATTCCTAAGAATGAATTATCTTTAGGAGTTTCTATACTTTTTTCAATTTTTTCATTTTCATCTACAATACCTTTTCCTTTATCAGTAGGAGGTGGTGATTCTTGTTGCTCAAGGTTTTCTAATTGAGAAATCCGATTATTATGAATAATTTGACTTTGTTTGAGAGATTTAATCTCTTGTTTAACTTTTTCAACTTCATATTTTAAATCATCTAATGAAGTATCTCTTATAGTAGTATTAGTCTTTGTATCAAGTCGAGCCAAAACTTCTGTTAAAGAGTATGGTTTTGAATCAATATCATTTTTTATTTTAGTTTTATTAGACTGGGAGCTGGTTGCCGAAGCCATATTAATGATTTTGCTTATAGTTTCTTCATCAGAAATTTCTTTCAGAAGTTCAATTACATTATCGGAAGTGATAGTATACATATTCAAATCTTGAAATTGAGACTGTAGTTTATAAAACTCATCAGTTTTGCAAGAACAATTATTACCTGTGCAATTAATACCACATCTAGAAGGAGCTTCATTCTCATTATCAGAAAAATCAATACGAGCAATTTCACTTTCAGATTCTTCAATACTTGATTCGGTCTCAGAGGAATAATCAGATTCTAAACCCGAAGTGTATAATAAACCATAAACTTTATCATGAATATATTCATCAAGATTTAAGCTTTTTAGTTTTTGTAATTTACAATTTGGAGCAATATGCCCATATTGGCCACACTCATAGCATTTTACTTTGCTAAGATGTCTCTTAGAATAATTTTTTATAAATCTAGTAGATTTACGGTGAGCTCTTCTTGCCTCACATTTTTCTTTACTCCGGCGATATTTATAGGGTCTATCTTCCCTAGAATGATGATGTTATTTCAATTTTTTACCCGATTTATAGAAGGGCCAGCAACAGCAAATTGAGTACAAAAATCTCCTAATTGGGACTTCTCTGTTTTGCTTTTTGTCTTTAATTGCTGAGCTAGTTTAAGCTCATTGCATAGATTTAATGCTTGTTGAGTGCAAGTTCCAATTAAATTATTAATTTCTTTTACGCTAATTCTTGCGACATCATTTTTAATAAAATTTTGAAAAGCTGAAAAGGTGAGGCTTGTATTATTAGGCAAGATAAAAGGATTTTGAGGCGGATAAATAGCCTTAATAATATTACTAGAGCTATCCTTAAAAGTTAATTGTTCGAGAGCTTTGACATATAATGGTAAATAGGTGGTTATAAACCATGGGACAAAATACATAATGTTATTATGCAGTGCACAAAATTCATAGAATTCTTGGGAAATATTATGTAAATCATCTTGACTATAAGGCTCAAAAAACCAAGTTTTAAACTTGTTCCATATACTTTGAGTGAAAAATAGGTTGAAAAATGTAATGACCAGTTTGGTCATTTTGAGAATGAGTAATCTATCTTCCATAAAATACTCTCTCCGAAAAATTTAAATTAGAAATTTGGACTTTTTGATAACTTCGGTTAATTAGTTGAGGGATAATTTTAGAGAGTTAATTTAATTGATGGGCTAAAGTGTAAATCTATTTAGTACCATATGGCACTTTATTTACTAAAACAAAAAGGGATTAATATTAATTGGATGATACCACAAACCGCTTGCAACCCTTATTCTGCTTTCAAGAGTCGTCGACAAAGAAAAAAAAAACCGCAGCAGGTGATCTTAATTAAGTTTCATATTTCGTCTTATGTGTGTTGATAGTTACAGGCATACTTTAGATGATTATTTTATTATTTTGTTAAGTAGTATATAGAATTATAAGTAATGTATTGTTTAAAGATAAGTTTGAATCACAATTCCTGCATATTGATGACTAATGTTAGGAGTTGATTGGCCAATAAGGTGAGAAGGATAGGTGGCAAGGAAATTATTCCTATTCGTACTTGCAGAGTAATGCAGTGACTACAAGTTCGATCTCGATGTTAGGGTTTCTGATATGTTATCATATTATGATCCACATTTTGATATATTGGTATAAGTAATTAAATATTAGATGTATGGTATTATATAAATATCATTAGATTTAGGTTATTTGGAGGACTTAAGGTTTAACCCTAGGCTTGGAATTTAGGAAATTTATTATAGTAATATGTGTGTTGTTGGTTTCAAAATCTTATTGTGGTTATTTATTCGACTAGATTAAGTTGAATTGGAGGTCCAACGAAAAGGGAAGGCTCAAGTTCCAGAGTGATTGCTCGATTAATTAAGGCAAGTGAATTTCTAAACCTCAGTTTAAGCTTATAGATGCTTGTATTTCCGTGTCATATATACTAGGGAGTAATGAGAATTGGACTGGGTTATTGACTGTATGATTGACCTTAAAAATGGAGATGAGGGGTATAAAATGGTGATCTAATGACATGTATTGGTGGAATTGATATGTTGTGATTTTGGACATGTAAAATGACTATGTTGATGTGAGATAGGAAGAATTATTGTTGTTGTCATGTTATTATCGTGAATTATATGAATATGAATTGATTACATTGGTTCTAACATATTGTGTTGAGACTGAAAATAATATAAAACAAAAGGGGTCAGGCCACACGCTTTGTGGCAGGTATTATGAAACAAAGGGGTCGGGCGACACGCTCCGTGGCAGTATATATATATTGAGGGGATGGGCCATACGCTCCGTGGCAGGTTACATGAACAGAAATGTCCCCCATGGGTTCTGGACTATGATTCAGCGGATGTGTACCGATAGGACAAACATGCATCATTTCCTTGCATTGCATTGCACCTTTCTGATGTCTGTGAATTTGTGTTTATCCCTACATTGATATGTATATGTTGACTTGACTTGATATGATTGATTGATGAGATTATTGATGAGTATTCGTGGACTATATTGTTGTTATTATTGTACAAGTGTAGAGTTGGCCTGATTTATGCAGGTTGTAGTTAAGGAGGTTCGGTTGGAAGGAAAGGAGTACTTGTATCTATTAAGCTTTGCTTAGTTTTAGTTATCCACTTGCTAAGTACCGTGTTGTTTGGTACTCACCCCTTGCTTCCACACTTGTGTAGGTTGTGAGCCTGGACCTGCTTGATCTCTTACCATTTTCTACTACATCCGAGGCTATCATTCCGAGTGTCGAGGTAGCTGGTACATTCATCTAGCGGATACCTCTTGCTCCTTTCTTATGTTTTAGTCCTATTCTAGAGACAAAGACATTGTGACTGTATTTCTTTTCGTACTTCGATAATAAATTAGTGGCTTGTACACGTGACAACCAATCTTGGGGGAGTTTGAGTTTGTTTTACTTATTTTAGGTTAAGTTAAATTTGGATTTATTTCTTTTTCTTCTGCATCTACTTTTCGTTGGGTATTAGGCTGACTTATCTCGGTAGATTGAGATGAGTGCCATCACACTTGAATTCGGGTCGTGACAAAGATGGTATCAGAGCCAAGTTCATAGGTCTCACGTGTATACAAGCCAAGTTTAAGTAGAGTCTTGCAGATCGGTACGGAGACGTCTGTACTTATCTTTGAGAGGCTATGAGGACTTTTAGGAAACTTTCCCTTTGTTCTTTCACTTTGTATCGTGCGTGTTGTGTTGGTACTGAATTTTTGCATGTTCTTTCTAACAGATGGACAGGACCAGAATTACGGCTAGAGGTAGAGGAAGGGAGACACTTCTTGAGGTTGATGTTGGGACCCCAAATAGGGGTAGGGATAGAGGCCAAACTAGAGGCTGTGGTCGGGGTGTGGCAGCAGGCAGAGGTCATGCCCGAGGAGCGGCGCCAGCTAGAAGTCATGCTAGAGAGGCTTCTCTTGAGCCACAGATTGATGGTAGAGAGAAACAGGTCCCTCAAGAGTCTGCTACTGCACCATTGCTTCAGACCACTTTGATGCGAGTATTGGATGTGCTCGAAGGATTTAATCAGAATGTGAGGGCGAATGGTACACCTGAGGGTTCTCAGACCCCAAGGCAGTATCAAATTCCAACTGTTCATGATCCGGTGGGCCAGCCACCTGTAGGCCCTACAACTGATGAGGGTGGTATACAGGTAGGGGGAACTTAGGGTGCATCTGTAGTCATGTTGACTGACGATGAGCAATGCCGATATGAGAGGTTTCAAAAAATGGACCCCCCACAGTTTCAGGGTAGGAAGACTAAGGACGCACACGAGTTCTTGACTATGTGTCGAGAGTTGTTGGAGGCAGTAGGGTTAGATGAGACTCACGGAGTTCGTTATACTAGACTCCAATTACGTGGACCAGCCAGAGAGTGGTGGAGAGTGTATACGAGTTCCAGGCTAGTTGGGTCACCCCAGATGACTTGGGATGAGTTTGCTAGTGCCTTTTATGACCATTTCGTCCCCTGGAGTGTAAAGGAAGAGAGCCGATTATGGTTTGAAAATTTGAGGCAGGAGGGACTTATAGTTGCTGAATATGAGACTCGCTTCTACCAGTTATCCAGACATGCCATGGCTGTTCTTTCTGATGAGACAGAGCGGATTTGCAGGTTTGTTCGAGGACTGAACTATACCATTCGTACAACAGTTTTTTGACCCACCTGTGAGGGTGCTTCCTTCCAGTCCATTGTGGGTGCTGCCAAGGAGGCAGAGTTGATGGAGAGAGAAGAGTTTGGGGACCCCAAGAGGGCCCGTGCTTCTGGTCAGTTTTCAGGTACCTCATTTGGAGGTAGAGGGTCCTATAGAGGTAGTGGTTCCTTCCAGCGTAGAGGACCATTTCATGTATCTATGCCTACTTCTAAGGATGGTCAGACACCTCGTGGGTCCTATAGTACAGGTTAGAGTTACCAGGGGTCACAGCAGAGGTCGGTTAGCCGGGGTAGTTATACAAGTTCTTCAGGTTCATCGCAGAGGTTTTTGCACGGGAGAGCATGTTATACTTGTGGTGATCCGGATCATCTTTCATGGCAATGTACATCCCAGGGTCGAGGAGGAACCCATCCTAGTTCTTTAGTTTTAGTTAGAGGACCAGCGCCACTGGTCAGAGGTCGAGGTAGAGCCCAGACTAGTAGAGGTGGTGGCACTCCTGGTAGGGGTACGGGTGGTGCTATAATCCCTCAGGGAGGAGGTAAAGGTGTTGGGCAAGCCGAAGGTGGTAGAGGAGCTCAGTGTTATGCTTTTCCAGGGAGAACCGAGGCTGAGGCTTCTGACACAGTTATCACAGGTATTGTCCTAGTATGCCATCGACCTGCATCTGTATTATTTGACCCAGGGTCTATATTTTCCTATGTGTCTGCCTATTTTGCATCTGACTTTGATTTGACATGTGATCGTATGTCCGTGCCCATTCATGTTTCTACACCCGTAGGTGAACCCTTAGTAGTGGATCGAGTATATCGATCATGTCTTGTTTCCTTGGCTGGGTATGATACTTGGGTAGATATGATTATTCCGGGGATGGTAGATTTTGATGTGATATTGGGTATGGATTGGCTTTCTCCCCATCATGCTATTCTCGATTGTTATGCTAAAACTGTTACCTTAGCGATACCTAGTGCCCCACGGATTGAGTGGAAGGGTACTAGTGGCTCCTATCCCAGTAAGGTTATCTCATATATTCGTGCTCAGAGGTTGATTGATAGAGGGTATATGTCTTATTTGGCCTTTATTCGGGATACCAGTATTGAGTCACCTTCTATAGAGACTGTTCCAGTGGTTAAGGAATTTTCTGATGTATTCCCTACTGATCTTCCTAGTACTCCTCCGGATAGGGATTGATTTTGCTATTGACTTAGAGCCTGGCACGAAACCCATTTCTATTCCTCCATATCGCATGGCTCCAGTGGAATTGAAGGAGTTGAAGGATCAGTTGCAAGACTTGTTGAGTAAGGTGTTTATTCGCCCTAGTGTGTCTCCTTGGGGTGCACCAGTTCTGTTTGTAAAGAAGAAAGATGGAACTATGAGGATGTGTATCGATTACAGGTAGTTGAATAAGGTAACTATTAAAAATAAATATCCTCTTCCCCATATTGATGATTTATTTGATCATCTACAGGGAGCGGCATTGTTTTCCAAAATAGACTTAAGGTTCGGTTATCATCAGTTGAAGATTAGGGCATCAGATATTCCTAAGACATCTTTTCGGACTCGTTATAGTCACTACGAGTTTTTGGTGATGTCATTTGGGTTGACGAATTCCCCCGCAGCATTCATGGAGTTGATGAATGGAGTGTTTCGCCCGTACTTAGATTCTTTTATGATAGTATTTATTGATGACACCCTGGTGTACTCCAAGACTAAGGCAAATCATGTCCGCCATCTGAGGTTGGTACTTCAGAAATTGAGGGAAGAAAAGTTGTATGCAAAGTTCTCCAAGTGTGAATTTTGGCTTGATTCTGTTATATTTTTAGGACACGTGGTGTCCAAAGAAGGGATTAGAGTGGATCCAGCTAAGATTGAGGCAGTTAGAGGTTGGACAAGGCCTACTTCTCCTACTGAGATTCGTAGTTTTGTGGGGTTAGCTGGTTATTATAGATGATTCGTGCAGGGCTTCTCCACTATTACAGCTCCACAGACTAGATTGACTCAAAAGGCCATGGATTTTCATTGGTCTGACGAATATGAGGCGAGCTTCCAAAAGCTCAAGACTTTATTGACTTCGGCTCCTATTTTGACGCTACCCGAGGAAGGTGTGGGATTTACTGTATACTGCGATTCTTCTGGCATTGGGTTAGGCGGTGTGTTGATGCAGAAGGGGAAAGTGGTTGCTTATGCCTTGAGACAGTTGAAGTCCCATGAGAAAAACTATCCTACTCATGATTTGGAGTTAGCGGCTGTGGTTTTCGTGCTTAAGTTATGGCGTCATTACCTATACGGTGTGCATTGCAAGGTCTTCATCGATCATAGGAGTCTTCAGTATATATTCAGTCAGAGGGATCTAAACTTAAGGCAACGTAGATGGCTTGAGTTGCTGAAGGACTACGACATGACTATCTTGTATCACCCAGGAAAAGCTAATGTGGTAGCGGATGCCTTAAGTAGGAAGTCCTCTAGTATGGGGAGTCTTGCCGCGATCCGAGTTGAGGAGCGACCATTAGCTAGAGATGTTCAGAGGCTAGCTAATAGCCTTATCCGGTTGCAGATTTCAGAGAATGGTGTTGTTCTTGCCTTTATGGAGGCACGATCTTCCTTGGTTGACCAGATTCAGGAGAGACAGTTTGAGGATGAGAAGTTATGTATCATTCGAGACAAGGTATTAAGAGGTGAAGCTAAGGAGGCGATACTTGATTCGGAAGGCGTATTGAGGATTGACAGCAGAATTTGTGTGCCTAAGGTGGGTGACCTGACTAGACTTATTTTGGAAGAGGCTCATTGTTCAAGGTATTCCATCCATCTAGGAGCGGCCAAGATGTATCATGATCTGTTCCAGCACTATTGGTGGTGTGGAATGAAGAAGGACATCGCAGAGTTCGTATCCAAGTGTTTGACTTGCCTGCAGGTAAAGTGTGAGCACCAGCGGCCTGGGGTGTGAGTCAGAGGATGCCTATTCCCACTTGGAAGTGGGAAATGATAACCATGGACTTCGTTGTGGGTTTACCTCCCACCGTGGGTGGCTAAGACTCTATATGGGTGGTGGTTGACAGACTAACCAAGTCCGCCCATTTTATTCCAGTTAAGGTAAGGTACACGGGGGATAAACTAGCCCAATTGTATATTAGTCAGATCATTCGGCTTCATGGTGTCCCAGTATCCATCATTTCGGATCGAGGTTCAGTATTTACTTTGCACTTTTGGCAGGCATTACAGCATGGTTTGGGCACTAGGCTTGATATGAGTACTACTTTTCACCCACAGACTGATGGTCAGTCCGAGCGGATGATCCAAGTGTTGGAGGACATGCTCCGAGCTTGTGTTATTGATTTTGGTGCTAGACGGGATCAGCACTTGCCCCTAGCGGAGTTTGCCTACAACAACAGTTATCACTCCAGTATCCAGATGGCTCCATTTGAGGCTTTGTATGGTAGGCGGTGTCGATCTCCTATTGGCTGGTTTGACTTGGCTAAGATGGACTCCTTTGACACAGACTTGCTTAGAGATGCTATGGAGCAAGTTCGTAGAATTCAGGGTAGACTCTTGACAGCCCAGAGTAGGCAGAAGAGTTATGCAGATCAGAGAGTTCGACCATTGGAGCTCGTGGTGGGTGATCATGTTTGGCTTCGAGTGTCTCCCATGAAGGGCGTGATGCGGTTTGGGAGGAAGGGCAAGCTCAACCCTCGATTCAATGGCCCATTTGAGATTTTGGCACGAGTTGGAGAGGTGGCTTATAGATTGGCCTTGCCACCTAGCTTATCGGCTGTGCATAACATATTTCATGTTTCCATGCTTCGGAAGTATGTTCCGGATGCGTCTCATGTGTTATCACTCGATTCAGTGGAGTTAGGTCCAGACCTGACATTTGAGGAGGAGCCTATAGCCATTCTAAATAGGCAGGTTCGTAAGCTTAGAACTAAGGAGATAGCTTCAATGAAGGTACAATGGAAGCACCGTTCAGTCAGAGAGGCGACTTGGGAAACAGAGGCTGATATGCGCGCTAGATATCCCCAGCTTTTCGAAGCTTCAGGTACTTTCTTTTACTTTATGGTCGAGGACGAACATGATTTTTAGTGGTGGATAATGTAATGACCCGTTTGGTCATTTTGAGAATGAGTCATCACTCTTCCATAAAATACTCTCTCCGAAAAATTTAAATTAGAAATTTGGACTTTTTGATAACTTCGGTTAATTAGTTGAGGGATAATTTTAGAGAGTTAATTTAATTGATGGGCTAAAGTGTAAATTTATTTGGTACCATATGGCACTTTATTTACTAAAACAAAAAGGGATTAATATTAATTGGATGATACCACAAACCGCTTGCAACCCTTATTCTGCTTTCAAGCGTCGTCGACAAAGAAAAAAAAAACCCGCAGCAGGTGATCTTAATTAAGTTTCATATTTCGTCTTATGTGTGTTGATAGTTACAGGCATACTTTTGATGATTATTTTATTATTTTGTTAAGTAGTATATAGAATGATAAGTAATGTATTGTTTAAAGATAAGTTTGAATCACAATTCCTGCATATTGATGACTAATGTTAGGAGTTGATTGGCCAATAAGGTGAGAAGGATGGGTGGCAAGGAAATTATTCCTATTCGTACTTGCAGAGTAATGCAGTGACTGCAAGTTCGATCTCGATGTTAGGCTTTCTGATATGTTATCATATTATGATCCACATTTTGATATATTGGTATAAGTAATTAAATATTAGATGTACGGTATTATATAAATATCATTAGATTTAGGTTATTTGGAGGACTTAAGGTTTAACCCTAGGCTTGGAATTTAGGAAAATTATTATAGTAATATGTGTTGTTGGTTTTAAAATCTTATTGTGGTTATTTATTCGACTAGATTAAGTTGAATTGGAGGTCCAACGAAAAGGGAAGGCTCAAGTTCCGGAGTGATTGCTCGATTAATTAAGGCAAGTGAATTTCTAAACCTCAGTTTAAGCTTATAGATGCTTGTATTTCCGTGTCATATATGCTAGGGAGTAATGAGAATTGGACTGAGTTATTGACTGTATGATTGACCTTAAAAATGGAGATGAGGGGTATAAAATGGTGATCTAATGACATGTATTGGTGGAATTGATATGTTGTGATTTTGGACATGTGAAATGACTATGTTGATGTGAGATAGGAAGAATTATTGTTGTTGTCATGTTATTATCGTGAATTATATGAACATGAATTGATTGCATTGGTTCTGACATATTGTGTTGAGACTAAAAATGATATAAAACAAAAGGGGTCGGGCCACACGCTCTGTGGTAGGTATTATAAAACAAAGGGGTCGGGCCACACGCTCCGTGGCAGGTATTATGAAACAAAAGGGTCGGGCCACACGCTCCGTGGCAGTATATATATATTGAGGGGACGGGCCATACGGTCCGTGGCAGGTTATATGGACAGAAATATCCCCCATGGGTTCTGGACTGTGATTCAGCGGATGTGTACCGATAGGACAGACATGCATTATTTCCTTGCATTGCATTGCACCTTTCTGATGTCTGTGAATTTGTGTTTATCCCTACATTGATATGTATATGTTGACTTGACTTGATATGATTGATTGATGAGATTATTGATGAGTATTCGTGGACTATATTGTTGTTGTTATTGTACAAGTGTAGAGTTGGGCTGATTTATGCAGGTTGTAGTTAAGGAGGTTCGGTTGGAAGGAAAGGAGTACTTGTATCTATTAAGCTTTGCTTAGTTTTAGTTATCCACTTGCTGAGTACCGTGTTGTTTGGTACTCACCCTTTGCTTCCACACTTGTGTAGGTTGTGAGCCCGGACCTGCTTGATCTCCTACCATTTTCTACTACATCTGAGGCTATCATTCCGAGTGTCGAGGTAGCTGTTACATTCATCTAGCGGACACCTCTTGCCCTTTTCTTATGTTTTAGTCCTATTCTAGAGACAAAGACATTGTGACTGTATTTCTTTTCGTACTTCGATAATAAATTAGTGGCTTGTACACGTGACAACCAATCTTGGGGGGAGTTTGAGTTTGTTTTACTTATTTTAGGTTAAGTTAAATTTGGATTTATTTCTTTTTCTTCCGCATCTACTTTTCGTTGGGTATTAGGCTGACTTATCTTGGTAGATTGAGATGAGTGCCATCACACTCGAATTCGGGTCGTGACAAAAAAGTAAAAATTAATCCTATCACTAATATAGTACAGGCCACTGATAAATTATCTGATCTAGATCCAACTGCATCAGAAATGGATTTTGACCATAATGAGGGTATTGATAGAAATAAACTCTGAATTATGATGACACACCAAATAGATTTTAGTTCAGGATCCCTGGCACATCAATGGTATGCCTAGGTTAGTGATAAATTACAAACCATTAAACAAATATTTAAAATGGATTAGATATCCTATTCCAAATTAAAGAGATTTATTATCTAGATTATATGATGCCAACATTTTCTCAAAATTTGACTTAATGTTGTTGTTGTTATTATTATTATTATTATTATTATTATTATTATTATTATTATAATAATAATAATAATTATTATTATTATTATAATAATAATTATTATTATTATTATCATCATGTTTTTCACAAGGCAGACCCTTTTGACAGGGTACACATTCATTATCAGAAAAAGATCTATCAGAATCTGAATATAAATCTTCATTTTGTAAAACACGCACATGATTATCAATAGAAGTAGAGGAATCAGAACTAGTTTTAGCAGTATCAGAAGAAGAATATTCATGTTCCGAGTTTAAAAGAATCTTGCACAAAGAATCTTTCAACTTGTCATCCAAATCTAATTGTTTAATCTTTTCCTAAGTTTTACATTCATTGACATAATGGCCAACTCTACCACATTTATGGCACTTAATATGCTTCTTATAATCTTTTTTACCAACCTTTCTTTTATACATTTTCCTATATTTTTTAGGAAATTCTTTCAAATCGGATTTAGATAAATCTCGACGCTTAATCTTACGAGGCTTTCTGTAAAAAAAAATAAAGTAGAAGGAGAAAAAAAAAATTCCTAGGTTTAATAGGCATATCAATAGCAAATTGATCACAAAATTCACCCAATTGTTGCCTTTCATTTAATCTATTTTTCTTAATATGATAATTTATTTTAATATCATTACAAACATTTAAACTTTCCTGAGTACAAACACTAATAATCTTACCATAAGTAAGTTTTTCATAAGGAATCTTAGCTTCATTACCACGAAGACTTTTTCGAACACGTTCAGCAAAAATCGAAGGTAAACCATCAATAAATTTGAACTTCCAATGTTCATGACTACAATCATGCAATTCCATAACTCTATTTAGAAAAATATCTTTATACCATCTAAAATCAGACAATTATCCACAGCGTAAATTCTGTAAAGTAGTTCTAATCGTTTCAGCTTCATTAGTCTATCTACCACAAAAATGTTCAACCATGGTAGTAACTAAAGTATAAACAACATTAGACCGTTCTTGTCCTTCAAAAGTACTAGAATCAGTAGTCTCATAAGCTAATTGACCAGCTATAGTATGCACAGTCTTGGTAGTCATAATCGTAGTCCTTTGGTCTTGGTTTAAATAATTATCCTACCAGCCTTTTAATTGACCAGTAAAACCAGCAATAATCATAGAAGCAATATCTTTATCAGAATTTTTATTAACTTTGCAAATTGTGCTATACATTAACATTCTATGCATAGTAGTAAAAATTTATTTGTCATTAAAACCATCAATATTCCATTCATAAATTTCTCAATAATTATAACTATTGTTAAAAACATGTTCACGTTCTTCATTTAAAACATCAACAGGAGTAGGTCTATTATAATAATATATACGTTGAATAGGCTTGTTAGCCCATTTAGTATTAATTCTATTCACAGAAAAATCATGTCTGGCTTGTTGACTAATAAAATCTTCTTCTTTTTCAGATAAAACCAGTTGAGGTTGCAAATTTAAAATTGTAACATGAGAAGATAAATCCATACTTTTTAATTTATCCCGTAAAAGTTGTTCAATATCTTTAGAAGATTCAGTTTTAAAATTTTGTACTTCCGGAGGTGGTTGTAAAGTATTTCTGATAATTTTTTGTTCCATCTTTTCCTTATTCTTTTTTGTAAATGACTCAATTTTCTCGTGTGAAATCTTAGTTTATTTAAAATAATTATTCAAGTTCTTATGTAAAGACATATTATGTTCACCCAAAATACTCAGATAATAATTAGCATAATTTTGCTATTTTAAAATTAAATTAACATGCTCACAATTTAATAAAGCACCTTTATTATCAAATAATTTGGCAAAAGCAGTAAAATTAATTGTTTTACCATCTTTATAAATTTTAAAATATTGCATATGAGGTAAAGAAGAAATAACTATATCTCCAGAAGATAAACGATATTCATGTTCAATAACAAATAAATATTGTCCTACATACTTAATCATGAACCAGGGCACAAATGATAATATAACATTTTCTTTGGCTAAATCAGCATAAAAATCATCTTGAAAATATTTATTTTCTTCTGAGGAGAATGATGAAAAAAAACATGTTCTAAAAGGTTTCCATGTTTGACAAAAAAATTCATCCGATATTTGTTTTCTTGTCGGTGAACCCGGACTAAAATCAATGGTCGTACTATCCATCTAAACCATTTGGGAAATTCATTTCAGAATCTGTAGGAACACTTAAATTATCCTCTACCCTACCAATATTTTTATTATCAATAATAATATGATCAAATCTCTGGGGAACAGTTTCTCTAATCTGAGAAGTAGATGCCCTAGAAGGCATGTCCACTAAATAATTAGCAGGAGAAATATATGAAGAAACAAATCTCGGTAATCTAGATGAAGAATTAGTAATTCTGGGAATATTAGCATTTTTAAAACGAAGTCTAACAGTGCCATCAGAAGTTTGAGAAATTTCAGAAATCTCTTCACAAGTAATATTTTGAGGGACAGTAGCCTCCTCAATAATCCATTCCTCAGGAAAATTTATTTCTTCCCATTCAATGAATCTAAGAGTAATAATTTTGGATTTAGAAAAAATATTTTCAAACAAAACAATTTTATTATTATGGTCAGCAATTCTACATCTAGGTGATAATGTATACAAAGGTCGATAAATAATTCTAGTACAAATACATATAACTTCAGTTCCAGGTAAATAATTATAACCATTAATTTTTACATTTAAAATCAAAGATTGTAAAACATTCACATCACTTAATGTAATATTTAAATTTGGATAAACATAAAAATATACAGCACCATTTAAATTTGGATAAACATAAAAATTAACGATTCAACTTATAAATCACGATAACACTGCGGAAGCTCAATCTTATTAAAGTCAGAAATAACAAAAGCCACTAAAATCTATTACTTGACGTTTCCCAAAATTTGAAAGTCATCACATGAAGGACATCTAAATTCTAAAACTAAGTCTGGAACATTAAGCACCAAAATGAACAATTAATAAAATGTGTCTGAAAACTAAAGACACTATGCCATAACCGAGAAAATCCATCACGCAGCTAGAAGGATAGCTCACCCTGAAATCCGATGATCTTGAGACTGACTAGAGCTGAGGTCGAGTCGAAGTCTGTGGAACACTCGCTGCACTCCACATAATAAAACAAGAAAGATACAAGTAGGGGTCAGTACAGGACAACACGTACTGAGTAGGTATCATCGGTCGACTCAAAATAGAAATCAATATACATAAAATAATAGTGGGAAATCAACAACAACACTTAATAGGTGGCAACCAACGAACAATTACATAACCGGTCAACAATATCAAGATCACACATGAGGACTCAAGCCTCCACACCACACTCTTTGAAATATGAGTTTTTGGAGATTGGGTAGCATTAAGTAATTTTAATTTATTTCCCTTTAATATTACCGTGCCGGAATGTGACACCCGATCCAAATATACCATGTCAGAACGTGACACCCGATCCAAATATACCGTGTCGGACCGTGACACCCGATCCAAATGTACCATGTCGGAATGTGACACCCGATCCAAATGTAATTAATTTATCATTCCTTATGATTATATTCCCCTTCATTAACAATATTTCATCACGCCTTCTTTATTCAAGGTACCATTTTTGATAAGGCAAGTTCAATATTATGGATTTCATGGCCTCAGGATTTTAGACCAATCACAATAACATATCAACCATCCAAACCACAACAATTAAATGCGTAGTAAACTTCACACATATTACTCCATGAATATCAACCACTATTAAGAGTCTATCTCTGATGTAGAATAAAACCATAACCTACCTCAATCGAAGAACCGAATCCAAGCATGCTAATTCACGAATGTTTTTCCTTCCTTCAAAGCCTCACGTTTCCAATCTATTAACTATACAATATTCGTAAGCAACTGAGTCCATAGAAACTAATATTATTTATATATTTTACCTAGACCCCACGACAAACCGAACTCTAAAATCAGTTCTCTAACACTCAAGCCTAGGGTTAAGTCTTAATTCTTCCAATATCATAACTCTAATGGTATTTAAGTAATACCATACACCTAGTATTTAATTATCTATCTCAATATATTAAAACTTAAATTATCATGCAATGATTATATGGAAATAAAGATCGAAGCCACATTTTACCATTAGCCGTAATGTTACTCTATAAGAAACCAACATTTTACTTTAATTAAGAACCTAACATTATGCCTCCTGCAATTACATCATATATATATATAATAATATATAACCTCTAACGAATAGTTAATAATTTTCTCACAATGCTTACCTTTGAAATTTCCAATTGCCTTCCTTCTAACTATTAAACTAATCAATTGTATAAACAGCAATAAAATAAAATAACAACTATTTGCTGAACCAATTTTTCCTTCTTTCTAATGTATGGCATAGTAGTACTATTTACACTAAAGTAACCTCTACCATATACATATAATATAGATTGCATAGGTACCTGATGATGCAGTCGGCGTTTTGTTCTCTTTTTTTTTATATTTCTGTCTCTTCCTTCGTTTCTTTTCTTTTACAAATTAGGGTTATGAACCAATAAATAAATAATAGTTAAATTCCACAACTTATTTTAATAAATAAGGATAATTGGTATAACATATTAACTAAATTATTAATTTAGTCCACTAATTACATTAATTATCTAAAGTTACCCCTCAATTAAATAACCTTAGTTATCGATTAGTCCAAATACCCATTAAAAGTTTATGGAATGAGTCTTTTATAAAATAAAAAGCTACAGTTTTCAAAACGACCTAATGGGTCGTTACAACAGATACCAATTTACCCACCGTTCGTCCCCGAACGGTCAAGAGAAGAGCGAGGGTTGAAAAAGGTACCTGACTCGACAAACAAATGTGGATATTTTCCACGCATATCAGCCTCAATCTCCCAAGTGGACTCCTCAACTGGACGATTCTTCCATTGAACTTTTACAGACGCAATTTCCCTCGATCTCAACTTGCGAACCTCCCTATCAAGAATAGCCACAGGCTCCTCCTCATAAGACAAATTCTCATCAAGCAAGACCGAATCCCATTGAATAATATAGTTTCCATCACCATGATATTTCTTCAGCATAGACACATGAAACACTGGGTGCACTCCAGACAAATGTGGAGGTAAAGCCAATTCATAGGCCACCTCTCCAACACGCTTAAGAACTTCAAATGGCCCAATATACCTCAGACTGAGCTTACCTCGCTTACCGAATCTCACCACACCCTTCATGGGTGAAACCTTCAACAACACTTGCTCTCCCTCCATAAACTCCATGTCCATGACTTTTCGGTCTGCATACTCCTTTTGCCTGCTCTGAGCTGCTAGAAGCTTCTCCTGAATGATTTTCACCTTCTCTAACGATTCCCTCAAAAGATCAGTTCCCCAAGGTCTCACCTCAAATGCATCAAACCAACCAATAGAAGACCTACATCTCCTCCCATACAACGCCTCAAACGGAGCCATATCAATACTCGAGTGATAGCTATTATTATACGAGAACTCTGCCAGGGGTAGGAGCTGATCCCAATGACCACCAAAATCTATCACGCACGCACGAAGCATATCCTCCAGCACTTGAATTGTCCTCTCAGACTGCCCATCAGTCTGAGGGTGAAATGCAGTACTAAGATCCAATCTAGTACCTAACTCAGCATGCAAGGTCCTCCAAAAGTTAGAAGTAAATTGTGTACCTCTATCTGATATGATAGAAACCGGAACTCCATGTAATCGAACAACCTCGCGGATATAGAGTTTGGCTAACTTCTCTGCATCATAAGTCACCTTGACTGGAATGAAGTGAGCAGACTTAGTTAACCTGTCAACAATTGTAATATCCCCTAAAAACGTTGTATACGATGTTTTAATTTTTGTCTAAACATGATACAGCCTCTGTATTGTAGTCATAACGTTTCATAGAAGTATCCAAATTGAGTGATTCAAATTTCTGAGTAACCACAAGATCATTACCTACAACTTTTATGAAGACCATATTTTAAGATTCGGAGGTTAAGTAGGTCAAAAAAATTAATCTTTGTAAGGTAGGATGCTGTTACGGAAATGAGTGTTTATAGAAGAAAAATCATATCTCACTGTAGGTTTATCCAAATTGGTTGATTCTTGAACGATATGAAACTCGACTTCCATATCTACAATTCTTATGAAGACACTAAATCCTAATAAGGAATTTATCTTATTCAAACGCAGCTCCCAAAAAGAGTATTCTGTCAAAGATAACTCATTTCACCTACCATAGAAAGATCTAGATACATTTGACATCACTCATGACATAAATTGTCCTCCATTTAACATCATCCATGACATCAATATATTCCACTAAATTTTCAGATTTTTATTTTATAATTATTTTATTTATTGTTAGGTCATTTTCCCCATCTATAAATACCCACCTTATTTCCTCATTTTATTCATCAAGCTTTCTCAAGCAAATCTTCTCTCTATACACATTCTCAAATATAGTTTTAGTTCTTAGTAGTGAAGAAATACTATTCCGGTGATTCATATATTCCGGGTAGTACATAAAACGTTCCGGCAAGGAGAGAAGCTAAAACTCAAGAGTGTTCATTAAGTCTTCCGGTACCAACTAAAGCTTCGGTTTCCAGGTATTTAAGGCTTCAATGAGAGTATTCCTTCCACTCTTATGTCTAAATTATTTTGATTATATGATAAATTATATTTATTTTCTTTAAGCTTTACTCTAAGTTATGTGGTGTTTATCCATGAATTCTTTCATCCATATAGTCCAAAAACTTTTTCAATTAAGTCTCTTGATTTCAAGTAATATTTTCTTATGGTAAATTCTTATTTTTACTTAATAGTATGAATCATGGTTAAACTAATGATTATTGGTCTATTTTGATGCAATATAATTTTATATGTATGAATTGATGGTTTATAAGTAATTCCTCTATTTATCTATTTAAAGGTTCTTGAAATTCATGGTGGATTGTTTAAAGTATGATTTTTAATTAATGGATTTCAAAGTATTTATGTATATTTATTTACATACATATTTGCAAGTTGAAGTGATTTGAACCCACCTAATTTTACTATGTTTTTAATAAAGTTTGACTTGAAAGCTTTGACTCCAAATAAATATTTATGAAAGCAATATCTATGATCAAAAAGGGAGTCTTATGAAATGAAAGAATGATGAAATGATATGAATGATGGATTCTTTATGCAATAAGGACAATTCTTGCATATTTGAATTATCAAATGTTTTAATGAGCTATTCTACCGAATATGATGTTTGAATTCTCAAGTTATATGCTATGAATATTTTGAAGTATTAAACTATTCCGTGGGATTGACTTAGCACCGAATGAGGCATTGAGGTGGGATTCGGTAAGGGAATCCTAGTAGCAACCCCTTGTCTCATTAACTATGTGCCAACATAGGAGCCCTTGTAGGCTTAGGCTAATGGATCCATAAATATCCCTTAAAGTTAAAGTTAAAGAAATAAATGAAGTTGACGGAGTTCTACCTGGCAAGTAGTCTCCCCGGCCAACGTAGGGGGTTATGTTGGATTCCATGTAATAGCTTGCATGGTCTTAAATGTTGGTTATGGTTAGCTTCCCACAAAATGAATGTTTTAAAGGATATCCATATGATTTATTATGCATGTATTACATTATGTTCCATATTACATAAATGTTATAATATTTTCTCAATGTTCATGCATCCTTACATACTTAGTACATTCAAAGTACTAACGCATACTCTTTTGCCTACATGATATCACCATGTAGGGATCGGTGCTCCTCCTTGTTCTCCTCCACGTGGCTAGTTGATATTCCATTGAAGACTACTTTTGGTGAGTTCCCATGTTCCGGGAACAATACTCCTTTGTCTTTCTAGCTTATGATATGTTAAGATATTTTATTATGGCATTTTTTCTATTATGATTGAGGGTGAGCTAGGAACTTGTCTTAGCCCCATTAAATCTAATAGTTAGAGGTATTGTTGGACATATGTAAGTTGAAGATTTATTATTATTATGATTTCCGCTTGTCTATTTATCATCATTACCTATGAAAGGCTAAAAGAATGCTAAGAGGCTTATTTGAGGTACTTTCGGGTTCCTCATTCGCCATGTCACGTCTAGGCCCTAGGCTTGGGTCGTGACAAACTTGGTATCAGAGCCCGAGGTTTTGAATGATCCTTGGAGTCCAACATACCACGTCGAATAGGGTCTTGTTCATGGTTGTGAAGCGCGCCACAATTATGAATAAGAGACTATGAGGCGTTTAGGAAAATTTTCACTTCTTTTAAATTCATGTCGTGCCTTAGAGTGTCCTAAGCTTTCCTTTAACTAACGACCCATTTTGTGTTCTCTAGATAATGACTCGTGGAAGACCACCTCAAAGAGCAAGGGTTGACGATGAGGACCAAACTCCTCCGATTCCTAATGCCCAATATCATGAGGATGGGGTAACCCATGCCGAGTTTCGCAGTGTTATTACTTTGTTAGCTCAAGTCGTAGCTAACTAAGGAAATCTAGGTGTTCTTCCTCCCCAAATGCAAAATCCAGCCTCTAGGATTCGGGATTTCCAAAGGATGAATCCGCCCGAGTTCGATGGTTCTAAACTAGATGAGGACCCTATGGAGTTCATTAATGAGGTGTACCGGATTGTGGCTATCATGGGTGTGCCACCAAATGAGAAGGCCGAGCTAGTGGCCTATCAACTCAAAGGTGTGGCTCGAGTATGGTACGAACAATGGTTTGTTGAGAGGGATGAAGAAATAGGGTCGATAGGATGGAAAGAGTTCAAAGGTGCCTTCCTAGACCGCTTCTTCCCATTGGAGCTAAGAGAGGCCAAAATCCAAGAGTTCATCAACCTCCGTCAAGGAAGTATGAGTGTGAGGGAGTATGCTGTCAAATTCACTAAGTTGTCAAAGTATGCTCCCTTCATGGTCTCTGACCCAAGAGCTAGAATGAGCAAGTTTATTTCCGGTGTCTCAATCTTGGTGTCCAAGGAGTGCAAAACGGCCATGTTGATCAAGGAGATGGATATCTCTCGGTTAATGACTTACGCAGAATAAATTAAAGAAGAGAAGCTTAGAGAGAGATCAAGGGGGTTCAAAAAGGCTAGAGTGGATGGTGGAGGGTTTAACCCTCAAAGGTACGATTATGGTAACAATGGCAAAGGCCAAGGTGGACAACAATTTATGGGGCAAAGTTCCACCAATACTCCTCCTCCAAGGTTCAACAAGGACAAGAGTGGTAAACCAATGATTCCAAGAGAGAATGTTGCTACTCAAACTTTTCCTGCTTGCAAGAAGTGTGGAAGGACTCACAAAGGGGAATGCTTAGCTGGCTCCAATGCATGCTTTAAGTGTGGCAAGCTGGGACACCATGCTAAGGATTGTAGAGATGGTGGTGGTAGGACTCAAGGCCAAATTGCTCATGGTCAACAAGTCCAAGGAGGTGTCCAACGCACCAACCTCTTTTACGCCTTGCATGGGAGACAAGAGGTTGAGGATGCACCCAATGTCATTACCGGTATGTTAAAGGTCTTTTCTTTTGATGTGTATGCACTATTAGATCCGAGTGCAAATTTATCTTTTGTTACTCCATTCCTTGCTAATAGATTTGATGTTTTACCTGAAATGTTATTAGAGCCTTATTTGATGTCTACCTCTGTTGGTGAGTCAGTTATTGCTAGAAAGGTCTATAAGGGTTTCCTTGTGTCTATCTTGCATAAAGTTATTCCTTGTGATCTCATTGAGCTTGATATGATAGACTTCGATGTCATTCTTGGTATGGATTGGTTACATGCATCTTATGCTTCCATAGATTGTAGGAATCGTCGAGTCAAGTTCCAATTTCCAAATGAGCTTGTTATTGAATGGCAGGGTCGTGATTCGGTGGTTAAGGGTCAGTTTATTTCTTATCTTAAGGCTCGCAAAATGATTTCTAAGGGATGTATTTACCATATTGTGAGGGTTAGGGATGTCAACTCCAAAATTCCTTCTCTTGAGTCAGTTCCTATAGTCAATGAATTCCCCGATGTCTTTCCTGATGACCTTCCCGGTGTCCCTCCCGAAAGGGAAGTTGATTTTGGTATTGATATCCTCCCCGATACCCAACCTATCTCTATTCCTCCTTACCGCATGGCCCCAGCAGAATTGAAAGAACTGAAGGAACAATTAAAGGACTTGTTAGAGAAGGGGTTCATAAGACCAAGTATTTCGCCATGGGGTGCTCCCGTTCTATTTGTAAGAAAGAAGGATGGGTCACTTCGAATGTGCATAGACTATCGGCAATTAAATAAGATGACCATTAAGAACAAGTACCCACTCCCTAGAATAGATGACTTGTTTGATCAATTACAAGGGGCAAGTCACTTCTCCAAGATCGACCTTCGGTCCGGCTACCACCAACTACGGGTAAGGGAGTGTGACATTCCCAAAACAGCCTTCCGAACAAGGTATGGTCACTATGAGTTTGTGGTGATGAGTTTTGGGTTGACGAATGCACCAGCGGTGTTTATGGACTTGATGAATAGGGTGTTCAAACCTTACCTTGATACCTTTGTAGTAGTCTTCATCGATGATATTTTAATTTACTCTCGGGGTGAGGAAGAACATAAAAATCACTTGAGAGTTGTGCTTCAAACATTGAGGGATAAACAATTATTTGCAAAATTTAGTAAGTGTGAATTTTGGTTAAAGGAGGTAGCATTTCTTGGTCACGTAGTGTCCGGTGATGGAATCAAGGTTGATCCTAAGAAAATAGAGGCAGTCAAAAATTGGCCTAGACCATTATCTCCTTCAGACATTAGGAGCTTCTTAGGTCTAGCCGGGTACTATAGACGATTCATCAAAGGCTTTTCTTCCATCTCATCTCCTATGACAAAATTGACCCAAAATAAATCCAAATTCATATGGACAGATGAGTGTGAGAAGAGTTTCCAGACCTTAAAAGATCGACTTACCTCTGCTCCTATTTTGACTCTCCCAGAAGGATTAGAAGGGTTTGTAGTTTATTGTGATGCTTCAAAGATTGGTTTAGGTTGTGTCTTAATGCAAAAAGGCAAGGTAATAGACTATGCTTCTAGGCAATTAAAGGTGCATGAGCGCAACTACCCTACCCATGACCTTGAATTGGCGGCTGTTGTTTTTGCTCTGAAGATTTGGAGGCATTACCTCTATGGGGTGCATGTGGATGTCTATACTGATCATAAGAGTCTTCAATATGTGTTTACCCAAAAGGACCTTAATCTAAGGCAAAGGATGTGGCTAGAACTCCTTAAGGACTATGACATGAGTGTGCACTATCATCTGGGTAAAGCCAATGTGGTTGCTGATGCACTTAGTAGAATATCTATGGGGAGTGTGGCCCATGTGGATGAAAGGAAGAGGGAGTTGGTGAAAGATGTTCACCGATTGGCTAGATTAGGGGTGAAGTTGGGTAGTACTAATGATGGGGGTATGGTTGTTCAAAATAGTTCTGAATCCTCTTTGGTGGTGGATGTTAAATCAAAGCAAGATCTTGACCCAAAGTTTATCGAGTTAAAGAAGTTGGTAAAGGAAAAGAAGATAGAAATCTTTTCCCAAGGGGGAGATGGGGTTCTATACTACCAAGGTCGGATATGTGTTCCAGATGTTGATGGCCTAAGGAGTTTGATCTTGATGGAGGCTCATAATTCTAGATACTCCATTCATCCCGGTTCAACAAAAATGTACCGAGACTTAAAGGAGTTGTATTGGTGGGGTGGCATGAAGAAGGACATAGCAAGGTTTGTGTCCGAATGTACAAATTGTCAACAAGTGAAGGCCGAACATCAAAGACCGGGTGGCCTAGCCCAAGACATTGAAATCCCAACTTGGAAATGGGAAAATGTGAATATGGATTTTGTAGTGGGTTTGCCTCGTACCCGGAAACGTCATGACTCGATTTGGGTAATTATTGATAGAATGACTAAGTCAGCTCACTTCTTACCGGTTAAAACTTCCTATAGTGCCGAAGACTATGCCAAGTTGTATATTCGGGAGTTGGTGAGGTTGCATGGTGTGCCATTATCCATTATTTCGGATCATGGTACCCAATTCACTTCTCACTTTTGGAGATCATTTCAAAAAGGCCTCGGTACTAAGGTAAAGTTGAGCACAGCATTCCATCCTCAAACGGATGGGCAAGCCGAAAGGACGATTCAAACACTAGAGGATATGTTAAGGGCTTGTGTGTTGGAGTTTAAAGGGAATTGGGATGATCATCTACCTCTCATCGAGTTTGCCTATAATAATAGTTACCACTCAAGTATTGAGATGGCACCGTTTGAGGCTTTGTATGGGAGACGATGTAGATCACCGGTAGGTTGGTTCGAAGTAGGTGAGATGACCTTGTTGGGCCCCGATTTGGTACTTGATGCTTTAGAGAAGGTGAAGATCATTAGAGAAAGGTTGAAGATGGCTCAAAGTCGTCAAAAGTCCTATTCTAACACTAGAAGAAGGGATCTTGAGTTTAATGTGGATGATTGGGTGTATCTGAAGGTTTCACCCATGAAAGGTGTGGTTCGATTTGGTAAGAAAGGGAAATTGAGTCCTAGATATGTAGGGCCTTATAGAATCGTGAGACGTGTTGGTAAGGTTGCATATGAGTTGGAATTACCATTGGAAATGGCCATGGTTCATCCGGTGTTTCACGTGTCTATGTTGAAAAAACATGTGGGTGATTCTAGTTCTATTGTACCTATGGCAGTAGTGAATATTGAAGAAAACTTGACCTATGAAGAAGTTCATGTGGAAATTTTGGACCGGCAAGTTAAGAGATTGAGGAACAAAGAAATTGCATCTGTTAAAGTCCTTTGGAGGAATCAACAAATAGAAAGTGCAACATGGGAAGCGGAAGCGGATATGATTAAGAGATACCCTCATCTTTTCCCCTCTACCCAAACCTAAGGTATTAAGTTGTCCTTGCTCAATTACTTGAAATCCTTTCATCTCAACTTTTCTTGTCATATGCTTGCAAAATAATGAAATATTTTTTTAACGATATTTTAAATTACACTATTGCATTAATGATAGGTTGTTTGTTAATACTCTACTCTACTCAAGATAAGTCTTTTCTCATTCGAGGACGAATGTTCCCAAGGGGGACATAATGTAATATCCCCTAAAAACGTTGTATACAATGTTTCAATTTTTGCCTAAACATGATACAGCCTCTGTATTGTAGTCATAAAGTTTCATAGAAGTATCCAAATTAAGTGATTCAAATTTCTGAGTAACCACAAGATCATTACCTACAACTTTTATGAAGACTATATTTTAAGATTCGGAGGTTAAGTAGGTCAAAAAAATTAATCTTTGTAAGGTAGGATGCTGTTACGGAAATGAGTGTTTATAGAAGAAAAAACATATCTCACTGTAGGTTTATCCAAATTGGTTGATTCTTGAACGATATGAAACTCGACTTCCATATCTACAATTCTTATGAAGACACTAAATCCTAATAAGGAATTTATCTTATTCAAACGTAGCTCCCAAAAAGAGTATTTTGTCAAAGATAACTCATTTCACCTACCATAGAAAGATCTAGATACATTTGACATCACTCATGACATAAATTGTCCTCCATTTAACATCATCCATGACATCAATATATTCCACTAAATTTTCAGATTTTTATTTTATAATTATTTTATTTATTGTTAGGTCATTTTCCCCATCTATAAATACCCACCTTATTTCCTCATTTTATTCATCAAGCTTTCTCAAGCAAATCTTCTCTCTATACACATTCTCAAATATAGTTTTAGTTCTTAGTAGTGAAGAAATACTATTCCGGTGATTCATATATTCTGGGTAGTACACAAAACGTTCCGGCAAGGAGAGAAGCTAGGACTCAAGAGTGTTCATTAAGTCTTCCGGTACCAACTAAAGCTTCGGTTTCCAGGTATGTAAGGCTTCAATGAGAGTATTCCTTCCACTCTTATGTCTAAATTATTTTGATTATATGATAAATTATATTTATTTTCTTTAAGCTTTACTCTAAGTTATGTGGTGTTTATCCATGAATTCTTTCATCCATATAGTCCAAAAACTTTTTCAATTAAGTCTCTTGATTTCAAGTAATATTTTCTTATGGTAAATTCTTATTTTTACTTAATAGTATGAATCATGGTTAAACTAATGATTATTGGTCTATTTTGATGCAATATAATTTTATATGTATGAATTGATGGTTTATAAGTAATTCCTCTATTTATCTATTTAAAGGTTCTTGAAATTCATGGTGGATTGTTTAAAGTATGATTTTTAATTAATGGATTTCAATGTATTTATGTATATTTATTTACATACATATTTGCAAGTTGAAGTGATTTGAACCCACCTAATTTTACTATGTTTTTAATAAAGTTTGACTTGAAAGCTTTGACTCCAAATAAATGTTTATGAAAGCAATATCTATGATCAAAAAGGGAGTCTTATGAAATGAAAGAATGATGAAATGATATGAATGATGGATTCTTTATGCAATAAGGACAATTCTTGCATATTTGAATTATCAAATGTTTTAATGAGCTATTCTACCGAATATGATGTTTGAATTCTCAAGTTATATGCTATGAATATTTTGAAGTATTAAACTATTCCGTGGGATTGACTTAGCACCGAATGAGGCATTGAGGTGGGATTCGGTAAGGGAATCCTAGTAGCAACCCCTTGTCTCATTAACTATGTGCCAACATAGGAGCCCTTGTAGGCTTAGGCTAATGGATCCATAAATATCCCTTAAAGTTAAAGTTAAAGAAATAAATGAAGTTGACGGAGTTCTACCTGGCAAGTAGTCTCCCCGGCCAACGTAGGGGGTTATGTTGGATTCCATGTAATAGCTCGCATGGTCTTAAATGTCGGTTATGGTTAGCTTCCCACAAAATGAATGTTTTAAAGGATATCCATATGATTTATTATGCATGTATTACATTATGTTCCATATTACATAAATGTTATAATATTTTCTCAATGTTCATGCATCCTTACATACTTAGTACATTCAAAGTACTAACGCATACTCTTTTGCCTACATGATATCACCATGTAGGGATCGGTGCTCCTCCTTGTTCTCCTCCACGTGGCTAGTTGATATTCCATTGAAGACTACTTTTGGTGAGTTCCCATGTTCCGGGAACAATACTCCTTTGTCTTTCTAGCTTATGATATGTTAAGATATTTTATTATGGCATTTCTTCTATTATGATTGAGGGTGAGCTAGGAACTTGTCTTAGCCCCATTAAATCTAATAGTTAGAGGTATTGTTGGACATATGTAAGTTGAAGATTTATTATTATTATGATTTCCGCTTGTCTATTTATCATCATTACCTATGAAAGGCTAAAAGAATGCTAAGAGGCTTGTTTGAGGTACTTTCGGGTTCCTCATTCGCCATGTCACGTCTAGGCCCTAGGCTTGGGTCGTGACAACAATCACCCATATAGAATCAAACTTACCCAATGTCTTTGGAAGTCCAACCACAAAATCCATTGCAATCCTTTTCCCACTTCCATTCAAGAATGGGCATTCTTTGAAGTATCCCTCCAGGCCTTTGGTGTTCATATTTTACCTGCTGACAATTTGGACAATGGGCAACAAAATCAGCAATGTCACGCTTTATTCTGCTCCACCAATAATGTTGTCTCAAATCTCGATACATCTTGGTTGCACCAGGATGTATAAAGTACCTCGAACTATGAGCCTCTGCAAGAATAGTCTGAATTAAATTATCAATACGGGGCACACATACCCGCCCCTTAATCCTCAAGACGCCTTCCTCATCGATCACGGCTTCCTTGGCCTCTCCCTGCAAGACCATATCACGAATTCGACTCAGCTTCTCATCCTCAAATTGCTTTTCTTTAATCTTGTCAAGGAAAAAATATCTTGCCTCCACACAGGCCAAAAATCCTCCCTTCTCAGTTACTTCTAGCCTCATAAATTCATTAGCCAGAGTTTGAATCTCTCTAGCCAATGGGCGTTGGGAAGCCTGCAAATGAGCTAAACTTGCCATACTCCCTGCTTTTCTGCTCAAGGCATCGGCCACTACATTAGCTTTTCTGGGGTGATAAAGAATAGTGATATCATAGTCCTTTAACAATTCCATCCATCTCCTTTGCCTCAAATTCAAGTCTCTTTGAGTGAACACATGTTGTAAGCTGCGATGATCTGTATACACTTCACACTTCACCCCATATAGATAATGTCTCCACTGCTTCAATGCAAATACAACCGCGGCTAACTCCAAATCATGAGTGGGGTAATTACGCTCATACACCTTTAATTGCCTTGAAGCATAGGGAATTACCTTCTTCTCCTGCATTAGCACTGCACCTAAACCAGAATATGATGCATCACAATAAACAATAAAATTCTTACCTTCTACTGGCAGGGCAAGAATTGGTGCAGTAGTCAATAAGGTCTTGAGTTTCAGAAAACTCTCTTCACACTTATCCGACCACACAAATGGAACTTTTTGCTTGGTCAGATTAGTCAATTGGGAAGCAATAGAAGTAAATCCCTTGACGAACCGGCGGTAGTAGCTAGCCAAACCAATAAAGCTCCTTACCTCTGAGACATTAGTGGGCCTTGCCCAACTCTTCACTGCTTCAATCTTCTGGGGATCCACCATCACTCCCTCTTTAGAAACCACTTGCCCTAAGAAAGACACTGAATCAAGCCAGAACTCACACTTGGAGAATTTGGCATATAGCCTTTTCTCCCTTAACAATCCCAGAACAATCATCAGATGCTCTTCATGTTCTTCTTTGCTCTTTGAGTAGATCAATATATCATCAATAAAGACAATAACAAAGAGATCCAAATATGGCTTAAAGACTCCATTCATCAGACTCATAAAAGAAGCAGGCGCATTTGTAAGCCCAAAAGACATTACTAAGAATTCATAGTGACCATACCTGGTTCGAAAAGCCGTCTTCGGTACATCTGTCGCCCGTATTTTCAGTTGATGGTAACCAGACCTCAAATCAATTTTTGAGAAAACACAAGCACCCTCCAACTGATCGAATAAGTCATCAATGCGAGGGAGAGGATACCTATTTTTAATAGTCACCTTGTTCAGTTGCCTGTAGTCTATGCACATACGAAGGCTACCATCCTTCTTCTTCACAAATAAGACTGGAGCACCCCAAGGAGAGGCACTCGGTCTAATGAAACCTTTACTCAACAACTCTTGAAGTTGGGCTTTCAACTCCCTCAACTCAGCCGGGGCCATTCTATAAGGTGAAATGGAAATAGGGCGAGTGCCGGGCTCTAAGTCGATACAAAAATCTATATCTCTATCAGGTGGCATACCAGGTAAGTCTGCGGGGAAAACATCCATAAACTCACGAACTATAGAGATAGACTCAATCGTCAGCACTTTAGAATTATCATCCCTAAGATGTGCTAGAAAGGCTAAACAACCCTTACTCACCAACCTTTTAGCACGAAGAAAAGAGATAATCTGAACTGGGGTGGGAATATAGTCACCCTCCCACACCAACTGATCCATCCCAGGCGTGGCTAATGTTACAGTCTTAGCATTGCAATCTAAGATAGCAAAATTTGGAGAGAGCCAAGTCATACCCAAGATTATATCAAAGTCAACCATCTCTAGAATAATCAAATCTACATAAGTTCTGCTCCCCACAAAAGTCACAAGACAGGACCTATACACTTTCTCAACTAGCACAGACTCACCAACAGGTATAGAAACACGAATAGGCATGTCAAGTAAGTCACAATATAAATCAAGTCCATCAGCAAATGCGGGAGATACATAAGAAAATGTGGATCCAGGATCAAACAATACGAAAGCCAAGCTATCGCAGACCAGAAGAGTACCTGTGATAACAGCATCGGATGCCTCTGCCTCTGACCTCCCAGGGAAAGCATAACAATGGGCTCTGTCACCTGTCTGACTATTTTCCTTACCGGGCTGTACTCCAATAGTTCCAACCTGCCCGCCACCCCAGCTGGACTGACGACCACCACGAACTTGGCCACCACATCCACCAAGATGACGGCCCCTACCATAGCCGTCGCCTCCACCTCTAACTGCTGGGACTCTATAACCCTGATCATGCCAAGCCTGACTCTGCCTTGGATAATATTTTCTGATATGTCCAGGCTCACCACATCTGTAACAAGTCTTAGGGTCAAGAGTGGGTCTTTGTGAAGACGAAGAAGACTGAATATAACCCCCAAAGTTAGAAAAAGGCTGACTAGTCTTTAATGGACCTCCATCTGAAACCTGCAATGAAGACTGAATAGGACGGATTGAATAATCTCCACAACTTTGCCCTCTGGAGTAAGAACCACTAAACTCACCTCTTTTATGAAACTTCTTGAATGTTGTCTCTTTAGTGAAGTTATCTGGCTTCACCCCCTCTACCTCTATCATAAAATCAACCACTTCCTGAAAGGATTTTGCTGAAGCAGCAACCTGTAAAGATGGAATTCGCAAATCTGACCTCAATCCCTTCACAAAGCGGCGAATTCGCTCCTCTAGACTGAAGCAAAGCTGAGTAGCATATCTGGCTAAGGCACGAAACTTGGCCTCATAAGCGGCAACAGACATCCTCCCCTGCTCTATATTCAGGAACTCATCTCTCCTCCTGTCCCTTAAGGTTCGGGGAATATACTTCTCCATAAAACAATTAGAAAAGGTTGCCCAGGTCATAGGTGGTGCCTCTGCTGGTCGGCACTCCACGTGAGACCGCCACCACATTTTGGCGTCTCCTTGAAACTGGTATGTCACAAACTCAACACCAAATCGCTCTACTATATCCATTTTATGAAGCAGCTCATGACAATCAACAAGGAAATCATAGGCATCCTCAGATTCAGTACCCCTGAAGACTGGGGGTTTTAACTTCAAGAACTTAACAAAGAGATCATGCTGGTCACTTGTCATTATCGGCCCTGTAGTCAATTGAGGAAACATGCTTATCCCCAAAGACGCAGTTATGCGGGGAGCCATAACAGCTGCATGTTGAACTCCTGGAATATGAGGTGCTGGGGGAGCTTGTCCGTGATCGGATAACCCACTAAGATAGGTGAGAACCTGGTGGATCATCTCTGGAGTAGGCTGGGGTGGTGCTTCCCTCTCATGAACCTGCTCTTCCTCCACCTCAACATCATCTCTAACTACCTCATTAGCCAGTGGAGGGGTCGCTGCTCTTTCCCTGGCTGGCCCAGCTGTTTGGATCCTGCCCCTGGTGGGCTTTCTTCTGCGACCTCTACCATGGCCTCTCATTGCTACTCTTTCTCTGCCTACAGCCCCAGCGGCTGGCTCAGGTGCTCTTGTTTCTCTAGTCCTAACCATCTGCCAAAGTAAAGTGAAGAAGGTCAGATACCAATTTGTATCACCTAGATACCAATTGGATTCCAGTAATAGCACAAAAGAAAGAAGGAATTGAGTTTTCCTAAAGTCCTGTAGCCTCTCGAAGAAAAGTAAAGGCGTCCCCGTACCGTTCCGCAAGACTCTACTAGACCTGTCCTTGTGTGATGAGATCAATGAACCTAAAGATCTGATACCAAGTTTGTCACGACCCAAAATGGGACGTAAGTGGCACCCACACTTAACATCCTAGGTGGGAGAACCAATGATACAAACCCCAACTTAGATTAACGATTCAACTTATAAATCACGATAACACTGCGGAAGCTCAATCTTATTAAAGTCAGAAATAACAAAAGCCACTAAAATCTATTACTTGACGTTTCCCAAAATCTGAAAGTCATCACATGAAGGACATCTAAAT